>NC_134687.1:664763876-665063876 GCF_050947455.1 Rhinoderma darwinii
CCCTAAATTACATGTTCGCTTTATTCTGCGGGTCGATACGATTACGGCGATACAAAATTTATATAGTTTTTTTATGTATTGCGGCTTTTGCACAATAAAATAACTTTTTTTATAAAATCATTTGTTTTCAGTGTCGACATATTCTAAGACCCATAACTTTATTATTTTTGCGAGCACAAAGCGGTGTCCGGGATTATTTTTTGCGGGACGGATTGCCGTTTTTCTTAGTACTATTTTGGAGTAAATGTGACTTTTTGATCACTTTTTATAGCATTTTTTGGAAGGAGATGTGACCTAAAAACAAAGATTCTGGCGCTGTTTTTCATGTTTTTTTTTTACCGCGTTCACCGTGCGGGATAAATTACATAATAGTTTTGTAGTTTGGGTCGTTACGGGCGCGGTGATACCAATTCTGTATAGTTTTTTTAATTTTTACGGTTTTTCCCATAATAAAAGACTTACTATGGGAAAAAAGTCAGTTTAGCTTTATTTTTATTTGAAACGTGTGTGTTTTTATTGTTTTACCACATTTTTATTATCTTTTTTTAACTTTTCTGACTTGTCCCACTAGGGGACATGAGGGCCTGATGCCCGGATCGCTACTCTAATACACTGCACTACATACGTAGTGCAGTGTATTAGCGCTGTCAGTTATTCACTGACAGCAAGCCCATGATGACGCGCCGCAGGCGGGTCCTCATCGGCTCCCGTACAAGGCAGACTCGGACGCCATTTTCTGGCGTCCGATTGCCACAGCAACCCAGCAATATTGAGCGCAGCATCTGAGGGGTTAATCTGACGGATCGGTGAATAGCTCCGGTCCGGGCAGTTACAGGAGGGTGCCAGCTGTATAATACAGCTGTCACCCCGCGGTGATGGTGCCGGCTCTGCTTCTGAGCCCGCACCATCATCGCGCCGTAACTGTACTGCGCTTTGCGGGAACACCTTCGCGGCAGCGCCGTATAAATACGGCGGATGTCGGGAAGGGGTTAAGTTCAATGGGAAAGTCAAGTTTCGCAACAAACGCCATTGTTCCCAGAATGCTCTGCGGCTCCGCCGCGTGTTCACAGCAACGCTGCAGGTTACACATATATAGAAAAGGTGTCATGTGACCCCTGCAGCCAATCACAGGCCGGAGAGGTCACATGTCATTATAGGGGTCACCTGGACACAGCCGGAAGAGCAGGGACGTGTTGCTATGGTAACGCTGGGAGAGGTGAGGATCGGCCTTGTTGTATTTCTGTAGTAGATATTCGGGAGGATTATACGTCCACCATTTGGGGTGAATATTCGGGGTGACTTCCTTGCGTGTTGTGGGTCGTATTCGCTACGTGTGAACATTCCCTTAAACCGCACGGTGAACGACATTAACAAGAAACTTATAAAAGTCAGTGAATAAGTTGGAGAAAGTTGATCCAGCGCTGCAGGTATGTGATTAAAAAGGAACGTATTCCCAATTTTATTGTATCAAACGATTAAAAATTCGATGTCAGGTGCATATGGGCATCAAGGCAGTATTAGGTGGATATTAAGCGCCTACGCGTTTCAAGCACGGCAAGTGCTCTTAGTCATGGCATCCATTCACTCCTCAGGACGCAGATACAGTTGAAGCCAATGCTGAAGCAGGGAACCGTCAGCTCCGTGCTTCAGCATTAGTACAGAAGACTTCTCGGGCACAGCGCTACTTTAAGTGTTGAGCCCAGGGAAGTCCTTAACGTCACTGTCATATATGGAGAGGGATGTCAGTGGCTCCTCCTGGAGCCGAATCCCCAGCCACAGCGCGGCCGACGCTTTGGCCGGGGATTCCGCTCCTTGGGGGGAGTACCAATGGCTACAGAGGGGAGTAGCGCTATAAGCAGGGAGTGTGGCACTATCTATATGGGCACTGGCACTAGGGGTAGCTAAAGGGGCATTATACTGTATGGGGGCAGCTATGGGCCATTATACTGTATGGGGGCAGCTATGGGCCATTATACTGTATGGGGCCATTATACTGTATGGGGGCAGTTATGGATTATACTGTATGGGGGCAGCTATGGGGGCATTATACAGTATGGGGCATTATATAGTATGCGGGCATTATACTGTATGGGGCAGCTATGGGGCATCTTACTGTGCGGGGGCCTTATACTGTGCGGGGGCCATTACACTGTGCGGGGGCCATTACACTGTGCGGGGGCCATTACACTGTGCGGGGGCCATTACACTGTACGGGGGCCATTACACTGTACGGGGGCCATTACACTGTACGGGGGCCATTACACTGTACGGGGGCCATTACACTGTACGGGCGCCATTAAACTGTACGGGGGCCATTACACTGTACGGGGACATTACACTGTACGGGGACATTACACTGTACGGGGACATTATACTGTATGATGGCAGCTATGGGGGCATTATACTGTGTGGGGACATTACACTGTATGGGGACATTATACTGTATGGGGGGCATTACACTGTATGGGGGCATTATACTGTATGGGGACATTATACTGTATGGGGGGCATTACACTGTATGGTAGCATTATACTGTATGGGGACATTATACTGTATGGGGCATTATACTGTATGGGGGCATTATACTGTATGGGGGCATTATACTGTATGGGGGCATTATACTGTATGGGGGCATTATACTGTATGGGGGCAGCTATGGGGGCATTATACTGTATGGGGACATTATGCCGTATGGGGGCATTATGCCGTATGGGGGCAATTATGCCGTATGGGGGGCAATTATGCCGTATGGGGGGCATTATGCCGTATGGGGGGCATTATGCCGTATGGGGGGCATTATGCCGTATGGGGGGCATTATGCCGTATGGGGGGCATTATACCGTATGGGGGGCATTATACCGTATGGGGGCAGCTACGGGGGCATTATACTGTACGGGGGCATTATACTGTACGGGGGCATTATACTGTACGGGGGCATTATACTGTACGGGGGCATTATACTGTACGGGGGCATTATGCTGTACGGGGGACATTATGCTGTACGGGGGACATTATGCTGTACGGGGGACATTATGCTGTACGGGGGACATTATGCTGTACGGGGGACATTATGCTGTACGGGGGACATTATGCTGTACGGGGGACATTATGCTGTACGGGGGACATTATGCTGTACGGGGGACATTATGCTGTACGGGGGACATTATGCTGTACGGGGGACATTATGCTGTACGGGGGGCATTATGCTGTATGGGGGCATTATGCTGTATGGGGGCATTATGCTGTATGGGGGCATTATGCTGTATGGGGGCATTATGCTGTATGGGGGCATTATGCTGTATGGGGGCATTATGCTGTATGGGGGCATTATGCTGTATGGGGGCATTATGCTGTATGGGGGCATTATGCTGTATGCGGGCGCCATCACACTGTACGGGCGCCATTACACTGTACGGGCGCCATTACACTGTACGGGCGCCATTACACTGTACGGGCGCCATTACACTGTACGGGGGCATTACACTGTACGGGGGCATTACACTGTATGGGGGGCATTATACTGTATGGGGGGCATTATACTGTATGGGGGGCATTATACTGTATGGGGGCAGCTAAGGGGGCATTATACTGTATGGGGGCATTATACTGTATGGGGGCAGCTAAGGGGGCATTATACTGTATGGGGGCATTATACTGTATGGGGGCAGCTAAGGGGGCATTATACTGTATGGGGACATTATGCTGTATGGGGGACATTATGCTGTATGGGGGCATTATACTGTATGGGGCAGCTAAGGGGACATTATACTGTATGGGGGCATTATACTGTATGGGGGCATTATACTGTATGGGAGCAGCTATGGGGGCATTATACTGTATGGGGGCATTATACTGTGGGGGGGCATTATACTGTACGGGGGGCATTATACTGTACGGGGGGCATTATGCTGTACGGGGGGCATTATGCTGTACGGGGGGCATTATGCTGTACGGGGGGCATTATGCTGTACGGGGGGCATTATACTGTACGGGGGGCATTATACTGTACGGGGGCATTATACTGTACGGGGGCATTATACTGTACGGGGGCATTATACTGTACGGGGGCATTATACTGTACGGGGGCATTATACTGTACGGGGGCATTATACTGTATGGGGGCATTATACTGTACGGGGGCATTATACTGTATGGGGGCAGCTAAGGGGGCATTATACTGTACGGGGGGCATTATACTGTACGGAGGGCATTATGCTGTACGGGGGGCATTATACTGTACGGGGGACATTATACTGTACGGGGGACATTATACTGTACGGGGGACATTATACTGTACGGGGGACATTATACTGTACGGGGGACATTATGCTGTACGGGGGCATTATACTGTACGGGGGCATTATACTGTACGGGGGCATTATACTGTACGGGGGCATTATACTGTACGGGGGCATTATACTGTATGGGGGCAGCTAAGGGGGCATTATACTGTATGGGGGGGCATTATACTGTACGGGGGACATTATGCTGTACGGGGACATTATGCTGTACGGGGACATTATGCTGTACGGGGGCATTATGCTGTACGGGGGCATTATGCTGTACGGGGGCATTATGCTGTACGGGGGCATTATGCTGTACGGGGGGCATTATACTGTATGGGGGGCATTATGCTGTATGGGGGCAGCTAAGGGGGCATTATACTGTATGGGGGGGCATTATACTGTACGGGGGGCATTATGCTGTACGGGGGCATTATACTGTACGGGGGACATTATACTGTACGGGGGACATTATACTGTACGGGGGACATTATACTGTACGGGGGACATTATACTGTACGGGGGACATTATACTGTATGGGGGCAGCTAAGGGGGCATTATACTGTATGGGGGGGCATTATACTGTACGGGGGGCATTATGCTGTACGGGGGCATTATGCTGTACGGGGGCATTATGCTGTACGGGGGACATTATACTGTACGGGGGACATTATACTGTACGGGGGACATTATACTGTACGGGGGACATTATACTGTACGGGGGCATTATACTGTATGGGGGCAGCTAAGGGGGCATTATACTGTATGGGGGGGCATTATACTCTACGGGGGGCATTATGCTGTACGGGGGGCATTATGCTGTACGGGGGGCATTATGCTGTACGGGGGGCATTATACTGTACGGGGGGCATTATACTGTACGGGGGCATTATACTGTACGGGGGCATTATACTGTACGGGGGCATTATACTGTACGGGGGCATTATACTGTACGGGGGCATTATACTGTACGGGGGCATTATACTGTACGGGGGCATTATACTGTACGGGGGCATTATACTGTACGGGGGCATTATACTGTACGGGGGCATTATACTGTACGGGGGCATTATACTGTACGGGGGCATTATACTGTACGGGGGCATTATACTGTACAGGGGCATTATACTGTACGGGGGCATTATACTGTACGGGGGCATTATACTGTACGGGGGCATTATACTGTATGGGGGCAGCTAAGGGGGCATTATACTGTATGGGGGGCATTATACTGTACGGGGGGCATTATACTGTACGGAGGGCATTATACTGTACGGGGGGCATTATGCTGTACGGGGGCATTATGCTGTACGGGGGCATTATGCTGTACGGGGGCATTATGCTGTACGGGGGCATTATGCTGTATGGGGGCATTATACTGTATGGGGGCAGCTAAGGGGGCATTATACTGTATGGGGGCATTATACTGTATGGGGGCAGCTAAGGGGGCATTATACTGTATGGGGGCATTATACTCTGTGGGGGCATTATACTGTGTGGGGGCATTATACTGTGTGGGGGCAGCAAGGGGGCATTATACTGTATGGGGGCATTATACTGTATGGGGACATTATACTGTATGGGGACATTATACTGTATGGGGACATTATACTGTATGGGGACATTATATTGTATGGGGACATTATATTGTATGGGGGCAGCTAAGGGGGCATTATACTGTATGGGGGCATTATACTGTATGGGGGCATTATACTGTATGGGGCATTATACTGTATGGGGCATTATACTGTATGGGGCATTATACTGTACGGGGGCATTATACTGTACGGGGGCATTATACTGTATGGGGACATTATACTGTATGGTAGCATTATACTGTATGGGGCATTATACTGTATGGGGCATTATACTGTATGGGGCAT
Organism: Rhinoderma darwinii; assembly: GCF_050947455.1. Lineage (NCBI taxonomy): Eukaryota > Metazoa > Chordata > Amphibia > Anura > Rhinodermatidae > Rhinoderma > Rhinoderma darwinii. The sequence continues at coordinate 664,770,044 of NC_134687.1, forward strand.
TATACTGTATGGGGCATTATACTGTATGGGGCATTATACTGTATGGGGCATTATACTGTATGGGGCATTATACAGTATGGGGCATTATACAGTATGGGGGGCATTATACAGTATGGGGGGCATTATACTGTATGGGGGCATTATACTGTATGGGGGCATTATACTGTATGGGGGCATTATACTGTATGGGGGCAGCTAAGGGGGCATTATACTGTACGGGGGGCATTATACTGTACGGGGGGCATTATACTGTACGGGGGGCATTATACTGTACGGGGGGCATTATACTGTACGGGGGCATTATACTGTACGGGGCATTATACTGTATGGGGGCAGCTAAGGGGGCATTATACTGTATGGGGGGGCATTATACTGTACGGGGACATTATGCCGTACGGGGGGCATTATACCGTACGGGGGGCATTATACCGTACGGGGGACATTATACCGTACGGGGGACATTATACCGTACGGGGGACATTATACCGTACGGGGGACATTATACCGTACGGGGGACATTATACCGTACGGGGGACATTATACCGTACGGGGGCATTATACCGTACGGGGGCATTATACCGTACGGGGGCATTATACCGTACGGGGGCATTATACCGTGTGGGGCATTATACCGTGTGGGGCATTATACCGTATGGGGGTATTATACCGTATGGGGACATTATACTGTATGGGGACATTATACTGTATGGGACATTATACTGTATGGGGCCATTATACTGTATGGGGACATTATACTGTATGGGGCATTATACTGTATGGGGCATTATACTGTATGGGGCATTATACTGTATGGGGCATTATACTGTATGGGGGCATTATACTGTATGGGGACATTATACTGTATGGGGACATTATACTGTATGGGGGCATTATACTGTATGGTGGCATTATACTGTATGGGGCATTATACTGTATGGGGCATTATACTGTATGGGGCATTATACTGTATGGGGACATTATACTGTATGGGGACATTATACTGTATGGGGACATTATACTGTATGGGGACATTATACTGTATGGGGACATTATACTGTATGGGGACATTATACTGTATGGGGGCATTATACTGTATGGGGGCATTATACTGTATGGGGGCATTATACTGTATGGGGGCATTATACTGTATGGGGGCATTATACTGTATGGTGCATTATACTGTATGGGGACATTATACTGTATGGGGACATTATACTGTATGGGGACATTATACTGTATGGGGCATTATACTGTATGGGGGCATTATACTGTATGGGGGCATTATGCTGTATGGGGGCATTATGCTGTATGGGGGGCATTATACTGTATGGGGGGCATTATACTGTATGGGGGCATTATACTGTATGGGGGCATTATACTGTATGGGGGCATTATACTGTATGGGGGCATTATACTGTATGGGGGCATTATACTGTATGGGGACATTATACTGTATGGGGCATTATACTGTATGGGGCATTATACTGTATGGGGGCATTATACTGTATGGGGGCATTATACTGTATGGGGGCATTATACTGTATGGGGGCATTATACTGTATGGGGGCATTATACTGTATGGGGGCATTATACTGTATGGGGGCATTATACTGTATGGGGACATTATACTGTATGGGGGCATTATACTGTATGGGGGCATTATACTGTATGGGGGCATTATACTGTATGGGGGCATTATACTGTATGGGGACATTATACTGTACGGGGACATTATACTGTACGGGGACATTATACTGTACGGGGACATTATAATGTACGGGGGCATTATACTGTATGGGGGCATTATACTGTATGGGGGCATTATACTGTATGGGGGCATTATACTGTATGGGGGCATTATACTGTATGGGGGCATTATACTGTATGGGGGCATTATACTGTATGGGGGCATTATACTGTATGGGGGCATTATACTGTATGGGGCATTATACTGTATGGGGACATTATACTGTATGGGGACATTATACTGTATGGGGACATTATACTGTATGGGGACATTATACTGTATGGGGCATTATACTGTATGGGGCATTATACTGTATGGGGACATTATACTGTATGGGGCATTATACTGTATGGGGACATTATACTGTATGGGGCATTATACTGTATGGGGCATTATACTGTATGGGGCATTATACTGTATGGGGCATTATACTGTATGGGGCATTATACTGTATGGGGCATTATACTGTATGGGGCATTATACTGTATGGGGGCATTATACTGTATGGGGGCATTATACTGTGTGGGGCATTATACTGTATGGGGGCATTATACTGTATGGGGGCATTATACTGTATGGGGGCATTATACTGTATGGGGCATTATACTGTATGGGGGCATTATACTGTATGGGGACATTATACTGTATGGTGGCATTATACTGTATGGGGGCATTATACTGTATGGGGCATTATACTGTATGGGGACATTATACTGTATGGGGGCATTATACTGTATGGTGCATTACACTGTATGGGGACATTATACTGTATGGGGACATTATACTGTATGGGGCATTATACTGTATGGGGGCATTATACTGTATGGGGGCATTATACTGTATGGGGGCATTATACTGTATGGGGGGCATTATACTGTATGGGGGGCATTATACTGTATGGGGGGCATTATACTGTATGGGGGCATTATACTGTATGGGACATTATACTGTATGGGGCATTATACTGTATGGGGACATTATACTGTATGGGGCATTATACTGTATGGGGCATTATACTGTATGGGGCATTATACTGTATGGGGCATTATACTGTATGGGGCATTATACTGTATGGGGCATTATACTGTATGGGGCATTATACTGTATGGGGCATTATACTGTATGGGGGCATTATACTGTATGGGGGCATTATACTGTGTGGGGCATTATACTGTATGGGGGCATTATACTGTATGGGGGCATTATACTGTATGGGGGGCATTATACTGTATGGGGGCATTATACTGTATGGGGGCATTATACTGTATGGGGACATTATACTGTATGGGGGCATTATACTGTATGGGGACATTATACTGTATGGGGACATTATACTGTATGGGGGCATTATACTGTATGGGGACATTATACTGTATGGGGGCATTATACTGTATGGGGACATTATACTGTATGGGGACATTATACTGTATGGGGCATTATACTGTATGGGGGCATTATACTGTATGGGGGCATTATACTGTATGGGGGCATTATACTGTATGGAGGCATTATACTGTATGGGGGGCATTATACTGTATGGGACATTATACTGTATGGGGACATTATACTGTATGGGGGCATTATACTGTATGGGGGCATTATACTGTATGGGGACATTATACTGTATGGGGACATTATACTGTATGGGGGCATTATACTGTATGGAGGCATTATAATGTATGGGGCATTATACTGTATGGGGGTATTATACTGTATGGTGACATTATACTGTATGGTAGCATTATACTGTATGGGAGCATTATACTGTATGGGGGCATTACACTGTATGAGGGCATTATTCTGTATGGGGGCATTATACTGTATGGGGGCATTATACTGTATGGAGGCATTATAATGTATGGGGGCATTATACTGTATGGGGACATTATACTGTATGGGGGCATTATACTGTATGGGGGTATTATACTGTATGGGGGTATTATACTGTATGGGGGCATTATACTGTATGGGGGCATTATACTGTATGGGACATTATACTGTATGGGGGCATTATACTGTATGGGGACATTATACTGTATGGGGACATTATACTGTATGGGGACATTATACTGTATGGGGACATTATACTGTACGGGGGCATTATACTGTATGGGGGCATTATACTGTATGGGGGCATTATACTGTATGGGGGCAGATATGGGGACATTATACTGTATGGGGGCTGAATCGGGTGTGTATGGGCGGAGATTGGGCTGGATTAGAGGTGTGGTTTACGCGCGCCGCATCGGTTGTCCGTCTTTACGCTATGTGAAAGTTGGGAGGTCGTGAACCTAATATTACGTCATTACAAAATACGACTCGTCCCCCAAAACATCAGAGCACTACAAAGACCAGAAATAACAACTTACCCCAAAGAGGCCAGCACTGGAGGGGTTAAATCACGGCTAGGCGTCCAGTAGGCGTGGTCACTCAATGATTGACAGCTCTCTGTATACACACTCATACAGGGGTAACAGAGAGACCACCCGACCAGCGGTACTCTCTAACTTATACACGGCAATAGCGGAAGGACATGTGATGACGTCACCTCCACGTGACCGGAAGCAGGAGGGGCGGAGCCTATAAAGTGGAGGAGAAGTGGATGAAGGACCTGTGATATCAAATTCACGTGACCGCTGCATCAGGGGGCGTGACTTAGAAGTGTACAGAAATGGTGAAGGAGCTGTGATGATCGGAGCTAAGCCGTGCGAAATATAATGGGTTGTGGCTAAAGGACCTGTGGTGACGTCAACACCATGTGATCAATGTTGAAGGGGCGGAGCTGATCAGTGGGGAGGAGACGTGAGGGATGACGGACTTGTGATGTTGATCACGTGACATGACGGGAGGGTCTATGTGAGGGGGCGGGGCTCCTGTGCTGTGTGGAGAAGGGATGATGATCACGTGACGTTATATAACAGTCTGGACATGCTGGGAGTTGTAGTTCTCTCTTATACCTCCTCCCTGTAATGTCCTCTGATATCCCATAATAACAGCCTGGACATGCTGGGAGTTGTAGTCCTCTCCTCTTACATCTCCTCCTGTAATGTCCTCTGATATCCCATAATAACAGTCTGGACATGCTGGGAGTTGTAGTTCTCTCCTCTTATACTCCTCCCTGTGATGTCCTCTGATATCCCATAATAACAGTCTGGACATGCTGGGAGTTGTAGTCCTCTCTTATACCTCCTCATATAATGTCCTCTGATATCCCATAATAACAGCCTGGACATGCTGGGAGTTGTAGTCCTCTCTTATACCTCCTCCTGTAATGTCCTCTGATATCCCATAGTAACAGCCTGGACATGCTGGGAGTTGTAGTTCTCTCCTCTTATATCTCCTCCTGTAATGTCCTCTGATATCCCATAATAACAGTCTGGACATGCTGGGAGTTGTAGTCCTCTCCACTTATATCTCCTCCTGTAATGTCCTCTGATATCACATAATAACAGTCTGGACATGCTGGGAGTTGTAGTTCTCTCTTATACCTCCTCCTGTAATGTCCTCTGATATCCCATAATAACAGTCTGGACATGCTGGGAGTTGTAGTCCTCTCATCTTATATCTCCTCCTGTAATGTCCTCTGATATCCCATAATAACCAGCCTGGACATGCTGGGAGTTGTAGTCCTCTTCTCTTATACCTCCTCCTGTAATGTCCTCTGATATCCCATAATAACAGTCTGGACATGCTGGGAGTTGTAGTTCTCTCTTATACCTCTTCCCTGTAATGTACTCGTATATCACATAATAAAAGTCTGGACATGCTGGGAGTTGTAGTTCTTTCCTCTTATACCTCCTCCCTGTAATGTCCTCTGATATCACATAATAACAGTCTAAACATGCTGGGAGTTGTAGTTCTCTCCTCTTATACCTCCTCCCTGTAATGTCCTCTGATATCACATAATAACAGTCTAAACATGCTGGGAGTTGTAGTTCTCTCCTCTTATAACTCCTCCCTGTAATGTCCTCTAATATCCCATAATAATAGTCTGGACATGCTGGGAGTTGTAGTTCTCTCCTCTTATATCTCCTCCTGTAATGTCCTCTGATATCCCATAATAACAGTCTGGACATGCTGGGAGTTGTAGTTCTCTCCTCTTATACCTCCTCCTGTAATGCCCTCTGATATCCCATAATAACAGTCTGGACATGCTGGGAGTTGTAGTTCTCTCCTCTTATACCTCCTCCCTGTAATGTCCTCTGATATCACATAATAACAGTCTGGACATGCTGGGAGTTGTAGTTCTCTCCTCTTATATCTCCTCCTGTAATGTCCTCTGATATCACGTAATAACAATCTGGGCATGCTGGGAGTTGTAGTTCTCTCTTAGACCCCTCCCTGTAATGTCCTCTGATATCACATAATAACAGCCTGGACATGCTGGGAGTTGTAGTTCTCTCCTCTTATACCTCCTCCTGTAATGTCCTCTGATATCACATAATAACAGCCTGGGCATGCTGGGAGTTGTAGTTCTCTCTTATACCTCCTCCTGTAATGTCTTCTGATATCACATAATAACAGCCTGGACACGCTGGGAGTTGTAGTTCTCTCCTCTTATATCTCCCCCTGTAATGTTCCCTGATATCACATAATAACAGCCTGGACATGCTGGGAGTTGTAGTTCTCTCCTCTTATATCTCCTCCTGTAATGTCCTCTGATATCCCATAATAACAGTCTGGACATGCTGGGAGTTGTAGTTCTCTCCTCTTATACCTCCTCCTGTAATGTCCTCTGATATCCCATAATAACAGTCTGGACATGCTGGGAGTTGTAGTTCTCTCCTCTTATACCTCCTCCTGTAATGTCCTCTGATATCACATAATAACAGTCTGGACATGCTGGGAGTTGTAGTTCTCTCCTCTTATACCTCCTCCTGTAATGTACTTTGATATCACATAATAACAGTCTGGACATGCTGGGAGTTGTAGTCCTCTCCTCTTATACCTCCTCCTGTAATATCCTCTGATATCCCATAATAACAGTCTGGACATGCTGGGAGTTATAGTCCTCTTCTCTTATATATCCTCCTGTAATGTCCTTTGATATCCCATAATAACAGTCTGGACATGCTGGGGGTTGTAGTTCTCTCCTCTTATACCTCCTCCCTGTAATATCGTCTGATATCCCATAATAACAGTCTGGACATGCTGGGAGTTGTAGTCCTCTACTCTTATATATCCTTCTGTAATGTCCTCTGATATCACATAATAACAGTCTGGACATGCTGGGAGTTGTAGTCCTCTCCTCTTATATATCCTCCTGTAATGTCCTCTGATATCCCATAATAACAGCCTGGACATGCTGGGAGTTGTAGTTCTCTCCTCTTATATCTCCTCCTGTAATGTCCTCTGATATCTCATAATAACAGTCTGGACATGCTGGAAGTTGTAGTTCTCTCCTCTTATACCTCCTCCTGTAATGTCCTCTGATATCCCATAATAACAGTCTGGACATGCTGGGAGTTGTAGTTCTCTCCTCTTATACCTCCTCCTGTAATGTCCTCTGATATCACATAATAACAGTCTGGACATGCTGGGAGTTGTAGTTCTCTCCTCTTATACCTCCTCCTGTAATGTACTTTGATATCACATAATAACAGTCTGGACATGCTGGGAGTTGTAGTCCTCTCCTCTTATACCTCCTCCTGTAATGTCCTCTGATATCCCATAATAACAGTCTGGACATGCTGGGAGTTGTAGTCCTCTTCTCTTATATATCCTCCTGTAATGTCCTTTGATATCCCATAATAACAGTCTGGACATGCTGGGGGTTGTAGTTCTCTCCTCTTATACCTCCTCCCTGTAATGTCCTCTGATATCACATAATAACAGTCTGGACATGCTGGGAGTTGTAGTTCTCTCCTCTTATACCTCCTGTAATGTCCTCTGATATCACATAATAACAGTCTGGACATGCTGGGAGTTGTAGTTCTCTCTTCTTATACCTCCTCCTGTAATGTCCTCTGATATCACATAATAACAGTCTGGACATGCTGTGAGTTGTAGTCCTCTCCTCTTATATCTTCTCCCTGTAATGTCCTCTGATATCACATAATAACAGCCTGGACATGCTGGGAGTTGTAGTTCTCTCTTATACCACCTCCCTGTAATGTCTTCTGATCTCAAATAATAACAGCCTGGACATGCTGGGAGTTGTAGTCCTTTCCACTTATATCTCCTCCCTGTAATGTCCTCTGATATCACATAATAACAGTCTGGACATGCTGGGAGCTGTAGTCCTCTCCTCATACTCCTCCCTGTAATGTCCTCTGATATCACATAACAGCCTGGACATGCTGGGAGTTGTAGTTCTCTCCTCTTATATATCCTCCTGTAATGTCCTCTTATATCAAATAATAACAGCCTGGACATCCTGGGAGTTGTAGTTCTCTCCTCTTATACCTCGTCCTGTAATGTCCTCTGATATCCCATAATAACAGTCTGGACATGCTGGGAGTTGTAGTTCTCTCCTCTTATACCTCCTCCCTGTAATGTCCTCTGATATCCCATAATAACAGTCTGGACATGCTGGGAGTTGTAGTCCTCTCCTCTTATACCTCCTCCTGTAATGTCCTCTGATATCACATAATAACAGCCTGGACATGCTGGGAGTTGTAGTCCTCTCCTCTTATATCTCCTCCCTGTAATGTCTTCTGATATCAAATAATAACAGCCTGGACATGCTGGAAGTTGTAGTTCTCTCCTCTTATATCTCCTCCCTGTAATGTCTTCTGATATCCCATAATAACAGCCTGGACATGCTGGGAGTTGTAGTCCTCTCCTCTTACATCTCCTCCTGTAATGTCCTCTGATATCCCATAATAACAGTCTGGACATGCTGGGAGTTGTAGTTCTCTCCTCTTATACCTCCTCCTGTAATGTCCTCTGATATCCCATAATAGCAGTCTGGACATGCTGGGAGTTGTAGTTCTCTTCTCTTATATATCCTCCTGTAATGTCCTTTGATATCCCATAATAACAGTCTGGACATGCTGGGGGTTGTAGTTCTCTCCTCTTATACCTCCTCCCTGTAATATCGTCTGATATCCCATAATAACAGTCTGGACATGCTGGGGGTTGTAGTTCTCTCCTCTTATACCTCCTCCTGTAATGTACTTTGATATCACATAATAACAGTCTGGACATGCTGGGAGTTGTAGTCCTCTCCTCTTATACCTCCTCCTGTAATATCCTCTGATATCCCATAATAACAGTCTGGACATGCTGGGAGTTATAGTCCTCTTCTCTTATATATCCTCCTGTAATGTCCTTTGATATCCCATAATAACAGTCTGGACATGCTGGGGGTTGTAGTTCTCTCCTCTTATACCTCCTCCCTGTAATATCGTCTGATATCCCATAATAACAGTCTGGACATGCTGGGAGTTGTAGTCCTCTACTCTTATATATCCTTCTGTAATGTCCTCTGATATCACATAATAACAGTCTGGACATGCTGGGAGTTGTAGTCCTCTCCTCTTATATATCCTCCTGTAATGTCCTCTGATATCCCATAATAACAGCCTGGACATGCTGGGAGTTGTAGTTCTCTCCTCTTATATCTCCTCCTGTAATGTCCTCTGATATCTCATAATAACAGTCTGGACATGCTGGAAGTTGTAGTTCTCTCCTCTTATACCTCCTCCTGTAATGTCCTCTGATATCCCATAATAACAGTCTGGACATGCTGGGAGTTGTAGTTCTCTCCTCTTATACCTCCTCCTGTAATGTCCTCTGATATCACATAATAACAGTCTGGACATGCTGGGAGTTGTAGTTCTCTCCTCTTATACCTCCTCCTGTAATGTACTTTGATATCACATAATAACAGTCTGGACATGCTGGGAGTTGTAGTCCTCTCCTCTTATACCTCCTCCTGTAATGTCCTCTGATATCCCATAATAACAGTCTGGACATGCTGGGAGTTGTAGTCCTCTTCTCTTATATATCCTCCTGTAATGTCCTTTGATATCCCATAATAACAGTCTGGACATGCTGGGGGTTGTAGTTCTCTCCTCTTATACCTCCTCCCTGTAATGTCCTCTGATATCACATAATAACAGTCTGGACATGCTGGGAGTTGTAGTTCTCTCCTCTTATACCTCCTGTAATGTCCTCTGATATCACATAATAACAGTCTGGACATGCTGGGAGTTGTAGTTCTCTCTTCTTATACCTCCTCCTGTAATGTCCTCTGATATCACATAATAACAGTCTGGACATGCTGTGAGTTGTAGTCCTCTCCTCTTATATCTTCTCCCTGTAATGTCCTCTGATATCACATAATAACAGCCTGGACATGCTGGGAGTTGTAGTTCTCTCTTATACCACCTCCCTGTAATGTCTTCTGATCTCAAATAATAACAGCCTGGACATGCTGGGAGTTGTAGTCCTTTCCACTTATATCTCCTCCCTGTAATGTCCTCTGATATCACATAATAACAGTCTGGACATGCTGGGAGCTGTAGTCCTCTCCTCATACTCCTCCCTGTAATGTCCTCTGATATCACATAACAGCCTGGACATGCTGGGAGTTGTAGTTCTCTCCTCTTATATATCCTCCTGTAATGTCCTCTTATATCAAATAATAACAGCCTGGACATCCTGGGAGTTGTAGTTCTCTCCTCTTATACCTCGTCCTGTAATGTCCTCTGATATCCCATAATAACAGTCTGGACATGCTGGGAGTTGTAGTTCTCTCCTCTTATACCTCCTCCCTGTAATGTCCTCTGATATCCCATAATAACAGTCTGGACATGCTGGGAGTTGTAGTCCTCTCCTCTTATACCTCCTCCTGTAATGTCCTCTGATATCACATAATAACAGCCTGGACATGCTGGGAGTTGTAGTCCTCTCCTCTTATATCTCCTCCCTGTAATGTCTTCTGATATCAAATAATAACAGCCTGGACATGCTGGAAGTTGTAGTTCTCTCCTCTTATATCTCCTCCCTGTAATGTCTTCTGATATCCCATAATAACAGCCTGGACATGCTGGGAGTTGTAGTCCTCTCCTCTTACATCTCCTCCTGTAATGTCCTCTGATATCCCATAATAACAGTCTGGACATGCTGGGAGTTGTAGTTCTCTCCTCTTATACCTCCTCCTGTAATGTCCTCTGATATCCCATAATAGCAGTCTGGACATGCTGGGAGTTGTAGTTCTCTTCTCTTATATATCCTCCTGTAATGTCCTTTGATATCCCATAATAACAGTCTGGACATGCTGGGGGTTGTAGTTCTCTCCTCTTATACCTCCTCCCTGTAATATCGTCTGATATCCCATAATAACAGTCTGGACATGCTGGGGGTTGTAGTTCTCTCCTCTTATACCTCCTCCCTGTAATATCGTCTGATATCCCATAATAACAGTCTGGACATGCTGGGAGTTGTGGTCCTCTACTCTTATATATCCTTCTGTAATGTCCTCTGATATCACATAATAACAGTCTGGACATGCTGGGAGTTGTAGTCCTCTCCTCTTATATATCCTCCTGTAATGTCCTCTGATATCCCATAATAACAGCCTGGACATGCTGGGAGTTGTAGTTCTCTCCTCTTATATCTCCTCCTGTAATGTCCTCTGATATCTCATAATAACAGTCTGGACATGCTGGAAGTTGTAGTTCTCTCCTCTTATACCTCCTCCTGTAATGTCCTCTGATATCCCATAATAACAGTCTGGACATGCTGGGAGTTGTAGTTCTCTCCTCTTATACCTCCTCCTGTAATGTCCTCTGATATCCCATAATAACAGCCTGGACATGCTGGGAGTTGTAGTTCTCTCCTCTTATATCTCCTCCTGTAATGTCCTCTGATATCCCATAATAACAGTCTGGACATGCTGGGAGTTGTAGTCCTCTCATCTTATATCTCCTCCTGTAATGTCCTCTGATATCACATAATAACAGTCTGGACATGCTGGGAGTTGTAGTTCTCTCCTCTTATATCTCCTCCTGTAATGTCCTCTGATATCACGTAATAACAATCTTGGCATGCTGGGAGTTGTAGTTCTCTCTTAGACCCCTCCCTGTAATGTCTTCTGATATCACATAATAACAGCCTGGACATGCTGGGAGTTGTAGTTCTCTCCTCTTATACCTCCTCCTGTAATGTCCTCTGATATCACATAATAACAGCCTGGGCATGCTGGGAGTTGTAGTTCTCTCTTATACCTCCTCCTGTAATGTCTTCTGATATCACATAATAACAGCCTGGACACGCTGGGAGTTGTAGTCCTCTCCTCTTATATCTCCTCCTGTAATGTCCTCTGATATCCCATAATAACAGTCTGGACATGCTGGGAGTTGTAGTTCTCTCCTCTTATACCTCCTCCTGTAATGTCCTCTGATATCCCATAATAACAGTCTGGACATGCTGGGAGTTGTAGTTCTCTCCTCTTATACCTCCTCCTGTAATGTCCTCTGATATCACATAATAACAGTCTGGACATGCTGGGAGTTGTAGTTCTCTCCTCTTATACCTCCTCCTGTAATGTACTTTGATATCACATAATAACAGTCTGGACATGCTGGGAGTTGTAGTCCTCTCCTCTTATACCTCCTCCTGTAATGTCCTCTGATATCCCATAATAACAGTCTGGACATGCTGGGAGTTATAGTCCTCTTCTCTTATATATCCTCCTGTAATGTCCTTTGATATCCCATAATAACAGTCTGGACATGCTGGGGGTTGTAGTTCTCTCCTCTTATACCTCCTCCCTGTAATATCGTCTGATATCCCATAATAACAGTCTGGACATGCTGGGAGTTGTAGTCCTCTCCTCTTATATATCCTCCTGTAATGTCCTCTGATATCACATAATAACAGTCTGGACATGCTGGGAGTTGTAGTCCTCTCCTCTTATACCTCCTCCCTGTAATATCGTATTATATCCCATAATAACAGTCTGGACATGCTGGGAGTTGTAGTTCTCTCATACCTCCTCCCTGTAATGTCCTCTGATATCCCATAATAACAGTCTGGACATGCTGGAAGTTGTAGTTCTCTCCTCTTATACCTCCTCCTGTAATGTCCTCTGATATCCCATAATAACAGTCTGGACATGCTGGGAGTTGTAGTTCTCTCCTCTTATACCTCCTCCTGTAATGTCCTCTGATATCATATAATAACAGTCTGGACATGCTGGGAGTTGTAGTTCTCTCCTCTTATACCTCCTCCTGTAATGTACTTTGATATCACATAATAACAGTCTGGACATGCTGGGAGTTGTAGTCCTCTCCTCTTATACCTCCTCCTGTAATGTCCTCTGATATCCCATAATAACAGTCTGGACATGCTGGGAGTTGTAGTCCTCTTCTCTTATATATCCTCCTGTAATGTCCTTTGATATCCCATAATAACAGTCTGGACATGCTGGGGGTTGTAGTTCTCTCCTCTTATACCTCCTCCCTGTAATGTCCTCTGATATCACATAATAACAGTCTGGACATGCTGGGAGTTGTAGTTCTCTCCTCTTATACCTCCTGTAATGTCCTCTGATATCACATAATAACAGTCTGGACATGCTGGGAGTTGTAGTTCTCTCTTCTTATACCTCCTCCTGTAATGTCCTCTGATATCACATAATAACAGTCTGGACATGCTGTGAGTTGTAGTCCTCTCCTCTTATACCTTCTCCCTGTAATGTCCTCTGATATCACATAATAACAGCCTGGACATGCTGGGAGTTGTAGTTCTCTCTTATACCACCTCCCTGTAATGTCTTCTGATCTCAAATAATAACAGCCTGGACATGCTGGGAGTTGTAGTCCTTTCCACTTATATCTCCTCCCTGTAATGTCCTCTGATATCACATAATAACAGTCTGGACATGCTGGGAGCTGTAGTCCTCTCCTCATACTCCTCCCTGTAATGTCCTCTGATATCACATAACAGCCTGGACATGCTGGGAGTTGTAGTTCTCTCCTCTTATATATCCTCCTGTAATGTCCTCTTATATCAAATAATAACAGCCTGGACATGCTGGGAGTTGTAGTTCTCTCCTCTTATACCTCGTCCTGTAATGTCCTCTGATATCACATAATAACAGTCTGGACATGCTGGGAGTTGTAGTTCTCTCCTCTTATACCTCCTCCTGTAATTTCCTCTGATATCCCATAATAACAGGCTGGACATTCTGGGAGTTGTAGTTCTCTCTTATACCCTTCCCTGTAATGTCCTCTGATATCACATAATAACAGCCTGGACATGCTGGGAGTTGTAGTTCTCTCCTCTTATACCTCCTTTGTAATGTCCTCTGATATCATATAATAACAGTCTGGACATGCTGGGAGTTGTAGTTCTCTCCTCTTATACCTCCTCCTGTAATGTACTTTGATATCACATAATAACAGTCTGGACATGCTGGGAGTTGTAGTCCTCTCCTCTTATACCTCCTCCTGTAATGTCCTCTGATATCCCATAATAACAGTCTGGACATGCTGGGAGTTGTAGTCCTCTTCTCTTATATATCCTCCTGTAATGTCCTTTGATATCCCATAATAACAGTCTGGACATGCTGGGGGTTGTAGTTCTCTCCTCTTATACCTCCTCCCTGTAATGTCCTCTGATATCACATAATAACAGTCTGGACATGCTGGGAGTTGTAGTTCTCTCCTCTTATACCTCCTGTAATGTCCTCTGATATCACATAATAACAGTCTGGACATGCTGGGAGTTGTAGTTCTCTCTTCTTATACCTCCTCCTGTAATGTCCTCTGATATCACATAATAACAGTCTGGACATGCTGTGAGTTGTAGTCCTCTCCTCTTATACCTTCTCCCTGTAATGTCCTCTGATATCACATAATAACAGCCTGGACATGCTGGGAGTTGTAGTTCTCTCTTATACCACCTCCCTGTAATGTCTTCTGATCTCAAATAATAACAGCCTGGACATGCTGGGAGTTGTAGTCCTTTCCACTTATATCTCCTCCCTGTAATGTCCTCTGATATCACATAATAACAGTCTGGACATGCTGGGAGCTGTAGTCCTCTCCTCATACTCCTCCCTGTAATGTCCTCTGATATCACATAACAGCCTGGACATGCTGGGAGTTGTAGTTCTCTCCTCTTATATATCCTCCTGTAATGTCCTCTTATATCAAATAATAACAGCCTGGACATGCTGGGAGTTGTAGTTCTCTCCTCTTATACCTCGTCCTGTAATGTCCTCTGATATCACATAATAACAGTCTGGACATGCTGGGAGTTGTAGTTCTCTCCTCTTATACCTCCTCCTGTAATTTCCTCTGATATCCCATAATAACAGGCTGGACATTCTGGGAGTTGTAGTTCTCTCTTATACCCTTCCCTGTAATGTCCTCTGATATCACATAATAACAGTCTGGACATGCTGGGAGTTGTAGTTCTCTCCTCTTATACCTCCTTTGTAATGTCCTCTGATATCACATAATAACAGTCTGGACATGCTGAGAGTTGTAGTTCTCTCCTCTTATATCTCCTCCCTGTAATGTCCTCTGATATCACATAATAACAGTCTGGACATGCTGGGAGTTGTAGTTCTCTCCTCTTATACCTCCTCCTGTATTGTCCTCTGATATCACATAATAACAGTCTGGACATGCTGGGAGTTGTAATTCTCTCCTCTTATATCTCCTGTAATGTCCTCTGATATCCCATAATAACAGCCTGGACATGCTGGGAGTTGTAGTCCTCTCGTCTTATACCGCCTCCCTGTAATGTCCTCTGATATCTCATAATAACAGCCTGGACATGCTGGGAGTTGTAGTTCTCTCCTCTTATACCTCCTCCTGTAATATCCTCCGATAACCCATCGTAACAGTCTGGACATGCTGGGAGTTGTAGTTCTCTCCTCTTATATCTCCTCCCTGTAATGTCCTCTGATATCACATAATAACAGCCTGGACATGCTGGGAGTTGTAGTTCTCTCTTATACCTCCTCCTGTAATATCCTCTGATATCACATAATAACAGTCTGGACATGCGGGGAGTTGTAGTTCTCTCTTATATCTCCTCCCTGTAATGTCCTCTGATATCACATAATAACAGTCTGGACATGCTGGGAGTTGTAGTTCTCTCTTATACCTCTTCCTGTAATGTCCTCTGATATCCCATAATAACAGCCTGGACATGCTGGGAGTTGTAGTTCTCTCCTCTTATATCTCCTCCTGTAATGTCCTCTGATATCCCATAATAACAGTCTGGACATGCTGGGAGTTGTAGTCCTCTCCTCTTATATCTCCTCCTGTAATGTCCTCTGATATCCCATAATAACCAGCCTGGACATGCTGGGAGTTGTAGTCCTCTTCTCTAATACCTCCTCCTGTAATGTCCTCTGATATCCCATAATAACAGTCTGGACATGCTGGGAGTTGTAGTTCTCTCTTATACCTCTTCCCTGTAATGTACTCGTATATCACATAATAAAAGTCTGGACATGCTGGGAGTTGTAGTTCTCTCCTCTTATACCTCCTCCCTGTAATGTCCTCTGATATCACATAATAACAGTCTGGACATGCTGGGAGTTGTAGTTCTCTCCTCTTATACCTCCTGCCTGTAATGTCCTCTGATATCCCATAATAACAGTCTGGACATCCTGGGAGTTGTAGTTCACTCCTCTTATACCTCCTCCCTGTAATGTCCTCTGATATCACATAATAACAGTCTGGACATGCTGGTAGTTGTAGTTCTCTCCTCTTATACCTACTCCTGTAATGTCCTCTGATATCCCATAATAACAGCCTGGACATGCTGGGAGTTGTAGTCCTCTCCTCTTATACCTCCCCCTGTAATGTCCTCTGATATCACATAATAACAGTCTGGACATGCTGGGAGTTGTAGTTCTCTCCTCTTATACCTCCTCCCTGTAATGCCCTCTGATATCCCATAACAGTCTGGACATGCTGGGAGTTGTAGTTCTCTCCTCTTATACCTCCTCCCTGTAATGTCCTCTGATATCACATAATAACAGTCTGGACATGCTGGTAGTTGTAGTTCTCTCCTCTTATACCTCCTCCCTGTAATGTCCTCTGATATCCCATAATAACAACCTGGACATGCTGGGAGTTGTAGTTCTCTCCTCTTATATCTCCTCCTGTAATGTCCTCTGATATCACATAATAACAGTCTGGACATGCTGGGAGTTGTAGTCCTCTCCTCTTATACCTCCTCCTGTAATGCCCTCTGATATCCCATAATAACAGTCTGGACATGCTGGGAGTTGTAGTTCTCTCCTCTTATACCTCCTCCCTGTAATGTCCTCTGATATCCCATAATAACAACCTGGACATGCTGGGAGTTGTAGTTCTCTACTCTTATATCTACTCCTGTAATGTCCTCTGATATCACGTAATAACAATCTGGGCATGCTGGGAGTTGTAGTTCTCTCCTCTTATACCTCCTCCTGTAATGTCCTCTGATATCACATAATAACAGCCTGGGCATGCTGGGAGTTGTAGTTCTCTCTTATACCTCCTCCTGTAATGTCTTCTGATATCACATAATAACAGCCTGGACACGCTGGGAGTTCTAGTCCTCTCCTCTTATATCTCCTCCTGTAATGTCCTCTGATATCCCATAATAACAGCCCGGACATGCTGGGAATTGTAGTTCTCTCCTCTTATATCTCTTCCTGTAATGTCCTCTGATATCCCATAATAACAGTCTGGACATGCTGGGAGTTGTAGTCCTCTCCTCTTATACCTCCTCCTGTAATGTCCTCTGATATCACATAATAACAGTCTGGACATGCTGGGAGTTGTAGTTCTCTCCTCTTTTACCTCCTCCTGTAATGTTCCCTGATATCACATAATAAAAGCCTGGACATGCTGGGAGTTGTAGTCCTCTACTCTTATACCTCCTCCTGTAATGTCCTCTGATATCACATAATAACAGCCGGGACATGCTGGGAGTTGTAGTTCTCTCCTCTTATACCTCCTTTGTAATGTCCTCTGATATCACATAACAGTCTGGACATGCTGAGAGTTGTAGCTCTCTCCTCTTATATCTCCTGTAATGTCCTCTGATATCCCATAATAACAGCCTGGACATGCTGGGAGTTGTAGTCCTCTCGTCTTATACCGCCTCCCTGTAATGTCCTCTGATATCTCATAATAACAGCCTGGACATGCTGGGAGTTGTAGTTCTCTCCTCTTATACCTCCTCCTGTAATATCCTCCGATAACCCATCGTAACAGTCTGGACATGCTGGGAGTTGTAGTTCTCTCCTCATACCTCCGTCCTGTAATGTCCTCTGATATCGCATAATAACAGCCTGGACATGCTGGGAGTTGTAGTTCTCTCTTATACCTCCTCCTGTAATGTCCTCTGATATCACATAATAACAGTCAGGACATGCTGGGAGTTGTAGTTCTCTCTTATATCTCCTCCCTGTAATGTCCTCTGATATCACATAATAACAGTCTGGACATGCTGGGAGTTGTAGTTCTCTCTTATACCTCCTCCTGTAATGTCCTCTGATATCCCATAATAACAGCCTGGACATGCTGGGAGTTGTAGTTCTCTCCTCTTATACCTCCTCACTGTAATGTCCTCTGATATCACATAATAACAGTCTGGACATGCTGGTAGTTGTAGTTCTCTCCTCTTATACCTCCTGCCTGTAATGTCCTCTGATATCCCATAATAACAGTCTGGACATGCTGGGAGTTGTAGTTCTCTCCTCTTATACCTCCTCCCTGTAATGTCCTCTGATATCACATAATAACAGTCTGGACATGCTGGGAGTTGTAGTTCTCTCCTCTTATACCTCCTCCCTGTAATGCCCTCTGATATCCCATAACAGTCTGGACATGCTGGGAGTTGTACTTCTCTCCTCTTATACCTCCTCCCTGTAATGTCCTCTGATATCACATAATAACAGTCTGGACATGCTGGTAGTTGTAGTTCTCTCCTCTTATACCTCCTCCCTGTAATGTCCTCTGATATCCCATAATAACAACCTGGACATGCTGGGAGTTGTAGTTCTCTCCTCTTATATCTCCTCCTGTAATGTCCTCTGATATCACATAATAACAGTCTGGACATGCTGGGAGTTGTAGTCCTCTCCTCTTATACCTCCTCCTTGTAATGTCCTCTGATATCCCATAATAACAGTCTGGACATCCTGGGAGTTGTAGTTCTCTCCTCTTATACCTCCTCCCTGTAATGTCCTCTGATATCCCATAATAACAGTCTGGACATGCTGGGAGTTGTAGTTCTCTCCTCTTATACCTCCTCCCTGTAATGTCCTCTGATATCCCATAATAACAGTCTGGACATGCTGGGAGTTGTAGTTCTCTCCTCTTATACCTCCTCCCTGTAATGTCCTCTTATATCGCATAATAACAGTCTGGACATGCTGGGAGTTGTAGTTCTCTACTCTTATACCTCCTCCTGTAATGTCCTCTGATATCACATAATAACAGCCTGGACATGCTGGGAGTTGTAGTTCTCTCCTCTTATACCTCCTCCTGTAATGTCCTCTGATATCACATAATAACAGCCTGGGCATGCTGGGAGTTGTAGTTCTCTCTTATACCTCCTCCTGTAATGTCCTCTGATATCACATAATAACAGTCTGGACATGCTGGGAGTTGTAGTTCTCTCCTCTTATATCTCCTCCTGTAATGTCCTCTGATATCACATAATAACAGCCTGGACATGCTGGGAGTTGTAGTCCTCTCCTCTTATATCTCCTCCTGTAATGTCCTCTGATATCCCATAATAACAGCCCGGACATGCTGGGAATTGTAGTTCTCTCCTCTTATATCTCTTCCTGTAATGTCCTCTGATATCCCATAATAACAGTCTGGACATGCTGGGAGTTGTAGTCCTCTCCTCTTATACCTCCTCCTGTAATGTCCTCTGATATCACATAATAACAGTCTGGACATGCTGGGAGTTGTAGTTCTCTCCTCTTTTACCTCCTCCTGTAATGTTCCCTGATATCACATAATAAAAGCCTGGACATGCTGGGAGTTGTAGTCCTCTACTCTTATACCTCCTCCTGTAATGTCCTCTGATATCACATAATAACAGCCGGGACATGCTGGGAGTTGTAGTTCTCTCCTCTTATACCTCCTTTGTAATGTCCTCTGATATCACATAACAGTCTGGACATGCTGAGAGTTGTAGCTCTCTCCTCTTATATCTCCTGTAATGTCCTCTGATATCCCATAATAACAGCCTGGACATGCTGGGAGTTGTAGTCCTCTCGTCTTATACCGCCTCCCTGTAATGTCCTCTGATATCTCATAATAACAGCCTGGACATGCTGGGAGTTGTAGTTCTCTCCTCTTATACCTCCTCCTGTAATATCCTCCGATAACCCATCGTAACAGTCTGGACATGCTGGGAGTTGTAGTTCTCTCCTCATACCTCCGTCCTGTAATGTCCTCTGATATCGCATAATAACAGCCTGGACATGCTGGGAGTTGTAGTTCTCTCTTATACCTCCTCCTGTAATGTCCTCTGATATCACATAATAACAGTCTGGACATGCTGGGAGTTGTAGTTCTCTCTTATATCTCCTCCCTGTAATGTCCTCTGATATCACATAATAACTGTCTGGACATGCTGGGAGTTGTAGTTCTCTCTTATACCTCCTCCTGTAATGTCCTCTGATATCCCATAATAACAGCCTGGACATGCTGGGAGTTGTAGTTCTCTCCTCTTATACCTCCTCACTGTAATGTCCTCTGATATCACATAATAACAGTCTGGACATGCTGGTAGTTGTAGTTCTCTCCTCTTATACCTCCTGCCTGTAATGTCCTCTGATATCCCATAATAACAGTCTGGACATGCTGGGAGTTGTAGTTCTCTCCTCTTATACCTCCTCCCTGTAATGTCCTCTGATATCACATAATAACAGTCTGGACATGCTGGGAGTTGTAGTTCTCTCCTCTTATACCTACTCCTGTAATGTCCTCTGATATCCCATAATAACAGCCTGGTCATGCTGGGAGTTGTAGTCCTCTCCTCTTATACCTCCTCCTGTAATGTCCTCTGATATCACATAATAACAGTCTGGACATGCTGGGAGTTGTAGTTCTCTCCTCTTATACCTCCTCCCTGTAATGTCCTCTGATATCACATAATAACAGTCTGGACATGCTGGTAGTTGTAGTTCTCTCCTCTTATTCCTCCTCCCTGTAATGTCCTCTGATATCCCATAATAACAGCCTGGACATGCTGGGAGTTGTAGTTCTCTCCTCTTATATCTCCTCCTGTAATGTCCTCTGATATAACATAATAACAGTCTGGACATGCTGGGAGTTGTAGTCCTCTCCTCTTATACCTCCTCCTGTAATGCCCTCTGATATCCCATAATAACAGTCTGGACATGCTGGGAGTTGTAGTTCTCTCCTCTTATACCTCCTCCCTGTAATGTCCTCTGATATCACATAATAACAGTCTGGACATGCTGGGAGTTGTAGTTCTCTCCTCTTATAGCTCCTCCTGTAATGTCCTCTGATATCACGTAATAACAATCTGGGCATGCTGGGAGTTGTAGTTCTCTCTTAGACCCCTCCCTGTAATGTCCTCTGATATCACATAATAGCCTGGACATGCTGGGAGTTGTAGTTCTCTCCTCTTATACCTCCTCCTGTAATGTCCTCTGATATCACATAATAACAGCCTGGGCATGCTGGGAGTTGTAGTTCTCTCTTATACCTCCTCCTGTAATGTCTTCTGATATCACATAATAACAGCCTGGACACGCTGGGAGTTGTAGTCCTCTCCTCTTATATCTCCTCCCTGTAATGTCCTCTGATATCACATAATAACAGCCCGGACATGCTGGGAGTTGTAGTTCTCTCCTCTTATATCTCTTCCTGTAATGTCCTCTGATATCCCATAATAACAGTCTGGACATGCTGGGAGTTGTAGTCCTCTCCTCTTATACCTCCTCCTGTAATGTCCTCTGATATCACATAATAACAGTCTGGACATGCTGGGAGTTGTAGTTCTCTCCTCTTTTACCTCCTCCTGTAATGTTCCCTGATATCACATAATAAAAGCCTGGACATGCTGGGAGTTGTAATTCTCTCCTCTTATATCTCCTGTAATGTCCTCTGATATCCCATAATAACAGCCTGGACATGCTGGGAGTTGTAGTCCTCTCGTCTTATACCGCCTCCCTGTAATGTCCTCTGATATCACATAATAACAGATATCACATAACAGTCTTGACATGCTGAGAGTTGTAGTTCTCTCCTCTTATATCTCCTCCCTGTAATGTCCTCTGATATCACATAATAACAGTCTGGACATGCTGGGAGTTGTAGTTCTCTCCTCTTATACCTCCTCCTGTAATGTCCTCTGATATCACATAATAAAAGTCTGGACATGCTGGGAGTTGTAATTCTCTCCTCTTATATCTCCTGTAATGTCCTCTGATATCCCATAATAACAGCCTGGACATGCTGGGAGTTGTAGTCCTCTCGTCTTATACCGCCTCCCTGTAATGTCCTCTGATATCTCATAATAACAGCCTGGACATGCTGGGAGTTGTAGTTCTCTCCTCTTATACCTCCTCCTGTAATATCCTCCGATAACCCATCGTAACAGTCTGGACATGCTGGGAGTTGTAGTTCTCTCCTCATACCTCCGTCCTGTAATGTCCTCTGATATCGCATAATAACAGCCTGGACATGCTGGGAGTTGTAGTTCTCTCCTCTTATATCTCCTCCTGTAATGTCCTCTGATATCCCATAATAACAGTCTGGACATGCTGGGAGTTGTAGTCCCTCTCCTCTTATATCTCCTCCTGTAATGTCCTCTGATATCCCATAATAACCAGCCTGGACATGCTGGGAGTTGTAGTCCTCTTCTCTTATACCTCCTCCTGTAATGTCCTCTGATATCCCATAATAACAGTCTGGACATGCTGGGAGTTGTAGTTCTCTCTTATACCCTCTTCCCTGTAATATACTCGTATATCACATAATAAAAGTCTGGACATGCTGGGAGTTGTAGTTCTCTCCTCTTATACCTCCTCCCTGTAATGTCCTCTGATATCACATAATAACAGTCTGGACATGCTGGGAGTTGTAGTTCCTCTCCTCTTATACCTCCTGCCTGTAATGTCCTCTGATATCCCATAATAACAGTCTGGACATGCTGGGAGTTGTAGTTCTCTCCTCTTATACCTCCTCCCTGTAATGTCCTCTGATATCACATAATAACAGCCTGGACATGCTGGGAGTTGTAGTTCTCTCCTCTTATACCTCCTCCTGTAATGTCCCTCTGATATCACATAATAACAGTCTGGACATGCTGAGAGTTGTAGTTCTCTCCTCTTATATCTCCTGTAATGTCCTCTGATATCCCATAACAGTCTGGACATGCTGGGAGTTGTAGTCCTCTCCTCTTATACCTCCTCCTGTAATGCCCTCTGATATCCCATAATAACAGTCTGGACATGCTGGGAGTTGTAGTTCTCTCCTCTTATACCTCCTCCCTGTAATGTCCTCTGATATCACATAATAACAGTCTGGACATGCTGGGAGTTGTAGTTCTCTCCTCTTATATCTCCTCCTGTAATGTCCTCTGATATCACGTAATAACAATCTGGGCATGCTGGGAGTTGTAGTTCTCTCTTAGACCCCTCCCTGTAATGTCCTCTGATATCACATAATAACAGCCTGGACATGCTGGGAGTTGTAGTTCTCTCCTCTTATACCTCCTCCTGTAATGTCCTCTGATATCACATAATAACAGCCTGGGCATGCTGGGAGTTGTAGTTCTCTCTTATACCTCCTCCTGTAATGTCTTCTGATATCACATAATAACAGCCTGGACACGCTGGGAGTTGTAGTCCTCTCCTCTTATATCTCCTCCCTGTATGTCCTCTGATATCACATAATAACAGCCCGGACATGCTGGGAGTTGTAGTTCTCTCCTCTTATACCTCCTCCTGTAATGTCCTCTGATATCACATAATAACAGTCTGGACATGCTGGGAGTTGTAGTTCTCTCCTCTTTTACCTCCTCCTGTAATGTTCCCTGATATCACATAATAAAAGCCTGGACATGCTGGGAGTTGTAGTCCTCTACTCTTATACCTCCTCCTGTAATGTCCTCTGATATCACATAATAACAGTCTGGACATGCTGGGAGTTGTAGTCCTCTCCTCTTATATATCCTCCTGTAATGTCCTCTGATATCACATAATAACAGTCTGGACATGCTGGGAGTTGTAGTCCTCTCCTCTTATACCTCCTCCCTGTAATATCGTATTATATCCCATAATAACAGTCTGGACATGCTGGGAGTTGTAGTTCTCTCATACCTCCTCCCTGTAATGTCCTCTGATATCCCATAATAACAGTCTGGACATGCTGGGAGTTGTAGTCCTCTCCTCTTATACCTCCTCATGTAAAGTCCTCTGTTATCACATAATAACAGTCTGGACATGCTGGGAGTTGTAGTTCTCTCCTCTTATACCTCCTGTAATGCCCTCTGATATCACATAATAACAGTCTGGACATGCTGGGAGTTGTAGTTCTCTCCTCTTATACCTCCTCCTGTAATGTCCTCTGATATCACATAATAACAGCCTGGACATGCTGGGAGTTGTAGTTCTCTCTTATACCACCTCCCTGTATAGTCCTCTAATATCACATAATAGCAGTCTGGACATGCTGGGAGTTGTAGTTGTCTCCTCTTATACCTCCTCCTGTAATGTCCTCTGATATCCCATAATAATCTGGACATGCCGGGAGTTGTAGTCCTTTCCACTTATATCTCCTCCCTGTAATGTCCTCTGATATCACATAATAACAGCCTGGACATGCTGGGAGTTGTAGTTCTCTCCTCTTATATCTCCTCCCTGTAATGTCTTCTGATATCAAATAATAACAATCTGGACATGCTGGGAGTTGTAGTCCTTTCCACTTATATCTCCTCCCTGTAATGTCCTCTGATATCACATAATAACAGTCTGGACATGCTGGGAGTTGTAGTTCTCTCCTCTTATATCTCCTCCCTGTAATGTCTTCTGATATCAAATAATAACAGTCTGGACATGCTGGGAGTTGTAGTCCTTTCCACTTATATCTCCTCCCTGTAATGTCCTCTGATATCACATAATAACAGTCTGGACATGCTGGGAGTTGTAGTTCTCTCCTCTTATATATCCTCCTGTAATGTCCTCTTATATCAAATAATAACAGCCTGGACATGCTGGGAGTTGTAGTTCTCTCCTCTTATACCTCGTCCTGTAATGTCCTCTGATATCACATAATAACAGCCTGGACATGCTGGGAGTTGTAGTTCTCTACTCTTATACCTCCTTTGTAATGTCCTCTGATATCACATAACAGTCTGGACATGCTGAGAGTTGTAGTTCTCTCCTCTTATATCTCCTCCCTGTAATGTCCTCTGATATCACATAATAACAGTCTGGACATGCTGGGAGTTGTAGTTCTCTCCTCTTATACCTCCTCCTGTAATGTCCTCTGATATCACATAATAACAGTCTGGACATGCTGGGAGTTGTAATTCTCTCCTCTTATATCTCCTGTAATGTCCTCTGATATCCCATAATAACAGCCTGGACATGCTGGGAGTTGTAGTCCTCTCGTCTTATACCGCCTCCCTGTAATGTCCTCTGATATCACATAATAACAGCCTGGACATGCTGGGAGTTGTAGTTCTCTCCTCTTATACCTCCTCCTGTAATATCCTCCAATAACCCATCGTAACAGTCTGGACATGCTGGGAGTTGTAGTTCTCTCCTCATACCTCCGTCCTGTAATGTCCTCTGATATCGCATAATAACAGCCTGGACATGCTGGGAGTTGTAGTTCTCTCTTATACCTCCTCCTGTAATGTCCTCTGATATCCCATAATAACAGTCTGGACATGCTGGGCGTTGTAGTCCTCTCCTCTTATACCTCCTCCCTGTAATATTGTCTGATATCCCATAACAGTCTGGACATGCTGGGAGTTGTAGTACTCTCCTCTTATATCTCCTCCTGTAATGTCCTCTTATATCCCATAATAACAGTCTGGACATGCTGGGAGTTGTAGTTCTCTCCTCTTATACCTCCTCCTGTAATGTCCTCTGATATCACATAATAACAGTCTGGACATGCTGGGAGTTGTAGTCCTCTCCTCTTATACCCCTCCCTGTAATGTCCTCTTATATCCCATAATAACAGTCTGGACATGCTGGGAGTTGTAGTCCTCTCCTCTAATACTTCCTCCCTGTAATATCGTCTGATATCCCATAATAACAGTCTGGACATGCTGGGAGTTGTAGTACTCTCCTCTTATACCTCCTCCTGTAATGTCCTCTGATATCACATAATAACAGTCTGGACATGCTGGGAGTTGTAGTCCTCTCCTCTTATACCTCTTCCCTGTAATGTCCTCTGATATCACATAATAACAGCCTGGACATGCTGGGAGTTGTAGTTCTCTCCTCTTATACCTCCTCCTGTAATGTCCTCTGATATCCCATAATAACAGCCTGGACATGCTGGGAGTTGTAGTCCTCTCCTCTAATACTTCCTCCCTGTAATATCGTCTGATATCCCATAATAACAGTCTCGACATGCTGGGAGTTGTAGTACTCTCCTCTTATACCTCCTCCTGTAAAGTCCTCTGATATCACATAATAACAGTCTGGACATGCTGGGAGTTGTAGTTCTCTCCTCTTATACCTCCTCCTGTAATGTCCTCTGATATCACATAATAACAGTCTGGACATGCAGGGAGTTGTAGTCCTCTCCTCTTATATCTATTCCCTGTAATGTCCTCTGATATCACATAATAACAGTCTGGACATGCTGGGAGTTGTAGTCCTCTCCTCTTATACCTCCTCCTGTAAAGTCCTCTGATATCACATAATAACAGTCTGGACATGCTGGGAGTTGTAGTTCTCTCCTCTTATACTTCCTCCTGTAATGTCCTCTGATATCACATAATAACAGTCTGGACATGCAGGGAGTTGTAGTTCTCTCCTATTATACCTCCTCCTGTAAAGTCCTCTGATATCACATAATAACAGTCTGGACATGCTGGGAGTTGTAGTTCTCTCCTCTTATACCTCCTCCTGTAATGTCCTCTGATATCACATAATAACAGTCTGGACATTCTGGGAGTTGTAGTCCTCTCCTCTAATACCTCCTCCTGTAATGTCCTCTGATATCACATAATAACAGTCTGGACATGCTGGGAGTTGTAGTCCTCTCCTCTTATACCTCCTCCCTGTAATGTCCTCTGATCTCAAATAATAACAGCCTGGACATGCTGGGAGTTGTAGTCCTCTCCTCTTATACCTCCTCCTGTAATGTCCTCTGATATCCTATAATAATATTCTGGACATGCTGGTAGTTGTAGTCCTTTGCACTTATATCTCCTCCCTGTAATGTCCTCTGATATCACATAATAACAGCCTGGACATGCTGGGAGTTGTAGTCCTCTCCTCTTATATCTCCTCCCTGTAATGTCCTCTGATATCAAATAATAACAGCCTGGACATGCTGGGAGTTGTAGTCCTCTCCTGTTATATATCCTCCTGTAATGTCCTCTTATATCAAATAATAACAGCCTGGACATGCTGGGAGTTGTAGTTCTCTCCCCATATCTGCTTCTGTAATGTCCTCTGATAGCCCATAATAACAGTCTGGACATGCTGGGAGTTGTAGTCCTCTCCTCTTATACCTTCTCTCTGTAATGTCCTCTGATATCAAATAATAACAGCCTGGGCATGCTGGGAGTTGTAGTCCTCTCATCTTATACCTCCTCCTGTAATGTCCTCTGATATCCTATAATAATATTCTGGACATGCTGGGAGTTGTAGTCCTTTGCACTTATATCTCCTCCCTGTAATGTCCTCTGATATCACATAATAACAGCCTGGACATGCTGGGAGTTGTAGTCCTCTCCTCTTATATCTCCTCCCTGTAATGTCCTCTGATATCAAATAATAACAGCCTGGACATGCTGGGAGTTGTAGTTCTCTCCCCATATCTGCTTCTGTAATGTCCTCTGATAGCCCATAATAACAGCCTGTACATGCTGGGAGTTGTAGTTCTCTCCTCTTGTATTTCCTCCTGTAATGATCCCTGATATCACATAATAACAGTCTGGACATGCTGGGAGTTGTAGTCCTCTCCTCTTATATCTCCTCCTGTAATGTCCTCTGATATCACATAATAACAGTCTGGACATGCTGGGAGTTGTAGTTCTCTCCTCTTATACCTCCTCCTGTAATGTCCTCTGATATCACATAATAACAGTCTGGACATGCTGGGAGTTGTAGTTCTCTCTTATACCCTTCCCTGTAATGTCCTCTGATATCCCATAATAACAACCTGGGCATGCTGGGAGTTGTAGTTCTCTCCTCTTATATCTCCTCCTGTAATGTCCTCTGATACCCCATAATAACAGCCTGGATATGCTGGGGGTTGTAGTTCTCTCCTAATATCTATTCCCTATAATGTCCCCTGATATCACATAACAGTCTGGACATGCTGGGAGTTGTAGTTCTTTCCTCTTATAACTCCTCCCTGTAATGTCCTCTAATATCCCATAATAACAGCCTGGACATGCTGGGAGTTGTAGTTCTCTCCTCTTATATCTCCTCCTGTAATGTCCTCTGATATCCCATAATAACAGCCTGGATATGCTGGGGGTTGTAGTTCTCTTCTAATATCTATTCCCTGTAATGTCCTCTGATATCACATAACAGTCTGGACATGCTGGGAATTGTAGTTCTTTCCTCTTATACTTCCTCCCTGTAATGTCCTCTGATATCACATAATAACAGCCCGAACCAGGGCCGCCATCAGGAATTTCTGGGCCCCATACAGCCAAGATGTCTGGGCCCCCCCCCTCCATTACCTGGGGTGGGCAACGGAAAGTGTGGCGCTCACGTTTTTACGTTATACACATCAACTGATTTTGGTGCTGATGTCAATTACAGTGAAGGAAACCATGGAGCCGGCAGTGACCGGTTAATGCTCCATATTTTGATCTATTTAGTTAAAACGTATCCGACAGTATGGCATAAGAGTGGGATACATCGCCTGGGGAATGGCCCAGAGGAAACTACTGAAGTCACTGTCCATGAACAGAGCTGGAGCCTTCTACTAGCGCTCTGCCCAGGGACTCTGGCGCTGTTCCTGATGTCCATATATGTAAAGTGACGTCCAAAGCTTTGCAAAGCCGGAGTACACGGCCGGAGCGTCGGCAACACTCTGGCCAGGGATTCCGGCCCTGGAGAATCCCCTGATGTCACTTTACATATATGGATAGTGATGTCAGGAGCTTTCCCAGGGACAAGGTCCACGGGTAGAGCACTCGTGATGCTGCCTGGGGACTCCGGAATAACAAAGTCTACTACGCCATTTCATCCTTCAATAATAAGGTAAACCGACGTCCACCAGCCCGACGGAGGCTAAAAGGACATAATGGAGCCCTGTGAATTATCGTCTACGTTGTTTATACTGTAAGGTAGGAGATTTCCTGATGTACACGATAAACTTAGGGCAACAACACGATGTGAAGGGGGATGGGAGGGGGAAGCGCTTGTGAGGATGTAAGGAGCACTAATGCTCCGTTCTTACTTTGCCATTAAAGTTCAATGTGTTTTTCCACAGCAAAAATCGGAGGCTTTTCCTTTGATTCCTGGCGCAGATGCTACAAGCGTGTAGCAGAACCGCACAAGAATAAGGCCCTGTTCACACAGAGTTTTTTGCCACATTTTTTTCAGTGGAAACCGCGGCAAAAAACGTCAGAAATCGCCTCCTCTTGAGACAAAGGCGTTTTTTTCCACGCGTTACAATTCTGCAACATTAGGGTATTTCACACAGCTTATTTTCGGCCGTTTTTATGGCCGTAAACGTCCGAAATATCAGAAGCAGAACGCCTCCAAACATCTGCCCATTGATTTCAATGAGAAAAAAATGGCGTTGTGTTCCGACAGGCCGTTTTAAAAAAAAAAAAAAAGGGCAGCGAAAAAGAAGTGCAGGTCACTTCTTCAGACGTTTCTGGAGCCGTTTTTCATTGACTATAGAAAAACAGCTCCAAAAACGGGCGTAAAAAACACAGTGAAAAACACGAGTTTGCTTAAAAAAACTTCTGAAAATCAGGAGCCGTTTTCCCTTGAATATCTCTGTATTTTCAGACTGTTTTTGCTAATTGTGTGAACATAGCCTGATAGGCATGCAGCTGATTTAACCCCTTCCCTCCTCAGCCATTTTTTGGATTTTAACTTTTGTTTTTTCCTCTCCACCTTCCAAAAGCTATAATTTTTTTTACTTGAGGGCTTGTTTTTTGCGGTGCAAGTTGTAGTTTTTCATGCACCATTTATTGTACCGCATAATGTACTGGGAAGCTGAAAAAAATTATTTGTGGGGTGAAATGCTGCATGTGCATGACGTTCTGACAAACCCCATTCACATGAGTTAAGGCTTATTCAGACTAACGTGTTAATCGTCCGTGTGAAGGACATTTTTTTTAATGGCCGTCACACGGCTGCGTGTATTTCTATGGGGTTATTCACACGGTCGTTCTTCTAACGGACCGTGTGAAGGGCCTGTAAAAAAAATAGGACATGTCCTATTTTTGTGCGTTTTCACGGATCCCTCAATCGACTCAAGTCTATGAGGGATGTGTGAAAACGGGTCCAGCACGGCTGCAAATCGGCCACGAAAAACGGCCGTTCTTCACGTCTGATTTCACACACGTTGGTCTGAACATCGCCTTAGGCCTTATTCACACGAACGTGTCAGTTTTGCTTGCGCAAAAGTTCAGTGTGGCATCGGTATATGGTGCGAGGCTACGTCATTTTCACGCAGCCGGCATCATTATGACACTGTTTTGATGTTACAACACAGTAAAGAAGGGGGGGCTTTTATGTTTCCCTTCACTTCTTTACCTACTGTAGCGCGAATCACGCGCGTCACCCGGAAGTGCTTCCGTGTGCCGCGCGATTTACACGCACCCAATGACTTCGATGGGTTCGTGCTGCGCGAAATACGGGCAAGTATAGGACATGTCGTGAGTTTTATGCAGCACACACATGCAGAGTGAAATTCACTGACAGTCTGCACGGCCCAATTCACTAACATAGGTCCGTGATACGCGCGTGAAAATCACGCGCGTATCACGGACATATAACACCTTCTTGTGAATAAGGCCTTATATTGTAATTTGTAGTGAATTTTCAGTGCGAAATCCGCAACAAAAATAGAAGGCAAGTAAGTGGCCTTATTCAGACTTCCCTGTTCGGTTTGTGACATACGGACCGTGTATCGGCCATATTTCCCGGACCGACCACAGTTCAGGGAGCCGGGTGTCTAGCATCACAGTTATCTATGATCATAGTCCCTCCCTTCCCGTGGGAATACTGTCCCCGGTCCCGTACTGAAAGCATCATTACAGTATGGGACAGTATTCCTGCGGAGAGGCAAGGACTCCCAGCAACACTGATAACGATGATGCTAGGAGTCCGGCTCCATGAATTGTGGTCAGCCTGGGAAATACGGCCGATACACGCTCCGTATGTCACGGACCGAACACGGCCGTCTGAATAAGGCCTTAGTCTAGTTACACAGTGCGGTGAAATCCCATTTTTTTTTACATTTTTTGCAAAATCGCGGCAAAAACGTGATTTGACCGCACTGTGAGAATATAGCCTAACAGCACTTTTCAAGTTTTGTATCCTTTTTTTTATGCAATTTTCATAATTGCGGCACAAATCACACGGTTTTGGCGCGATTTTTATATAATCGCAGCAAAACGGCGCCATTTTTGCCACGATTACGAAAATCGCGGCAAAAAAAACGCAAGGAAAACGAAAAAATACCAAAAAGCATCTTAACATAATTTATACATACTAGAAATGGGGTCAGGGGGAATGGGAAGCAGGATGGATAGGGGAAAATACTGACCAGCCTGCAGGTCCGTTCGGCAGTGTAGAGGAGCTGGCTGGGAGGCGGGATCTCCGCACGGAGCTTCAGCACGTGCTGCATCTTCCCCATCCAGAACATGAAGCTACAGCAGGTATGCAAGGGGTGCCGCAAGCGTTGCTAGGGGGGTGCTGCGGGCGTTACTAGGGGCGAGGCGTGAGCGTTGTGAGGGGGGGGCATGAGCGTTACGAGGGGGGGCCCGTGAGCGTTGCGAGGGGGGCCCGCGAGCGTTGCGAGGTGGGGGGCGACAATCCGAGGGGGGGTGACGGCAGCCCGGCGGGCCCCTTTTCTTCATCCATGGGGCCGGGCCCCTGACGGGAGTGTCAATAGTACCCGCCTGATGGCGGCCCTGGCCTGGACATGTTGGGAGTTGTAGTTCTCTACTCTTATATACTCCTGTAATGTCCTCTGATATCACATAATAACAGTTTGGACATGCTGGGAGTTGTAGTTTTCTCCTCTTATACTCCTCCTTGTAGTGTCCTCTGATATTACATAATAATAGTCTGGACATGCTGGGAGTTTTAGTTCTCTCCTCTAATATATATCCTTTCTGTAATGTCCTCTGATATTACATAATAATAGCCTGGACATGCTAGGAGTTGTAGTCCACTCCTCTCATACGCCTCCCCGTAATGTCCTCTGATATCCCATAATAACAGCCTGGACATGCTGGGAGTTGTGGTTCTCTCCTCTTATACCTCCTCCCTGTAATTTCGTCTGATATCCCATAATAACAGTCTGGAAATGCTGGGAGTTATGGTTCTCTCCTCATACCTCCTCCCTGTAATGTCCTGTGATATCACATAATAATAGTCTGGACATGCTGGGAGTTGTAGTTCTCTCCTCATATCTCCTCCTGTAATGTCCTCTGATATCCCATAACAACAGCCTGGACATGCTGGGAGTTGTAGTTTTCTCCTTTTATGCCTCCTCCCTGTAATGTCTTCTGATATCACATAATAACAGCCTGGACATGCTGAAAGTTGTGGTTCTCTCCTCTTATACCTCCTCCATATAATGTTCTCTAATATCCCATAATAACAGCCTGGACATGCTGGGAGTTGTAGTCCTCTCCTCTTATATCTCCTCCCTGTAATGTCCTCTGATATCACATAATAATAGTCTGGACATGCTGGAAGTTGTGGTTCTCTCCT
The DNA here is from genome assembly GCF_050947455.1 of Rhinoderma darwinii. NCBI lineage: Eukaryota > Metazoa > Chordata > Amphibia > Anura > Rhinodermatidae > Rhinoderma > Rhinoderma darwinii. The sequence continues at coordinate 664,802,863 of NC_134687.1, forward strand.
AATATCTATTCCATGTAATGTCCTCTGATATCACATAACAGTCTGGACATGCTTGGAGTTGTAGTTCTCTCCTAATATCTATTCCCTGTAATGTCCTCTGTTATCACATAATAACAGTCTGGACATGCTGGGAGTTGTAGTCCTCTCCACTCATACTCCTCCCTGTAATGTCCACTGATATCCCATAATAACAGCCTGGACATGCTGGAAGTTGTAGTTCTCTCCTCTAATACCTCCTCCCTGTAATGTCCTCTGATATTACATAATAATAGTCTGGACATGCTGGAAGTTGTAGTTCTCTCCTCTTATACTCCTCCTTGTAGTGTCCTCTGATATTACAGAATAACAGTCTGGACATGCTGGGAATTGTAGTTCTCTCCTCTAATATATATCCTTTCTGTAATGTTCTCTGATATTACATAATAATAGTGTTCCGGAAGTCATAGCTCAAAATATAGGAGACTGAAATTTAGACGAGTGTTCCAACAGACACTCACTCCAAGAATGTTATCCAGATGCTAATCATGTATTAGATCGATATATATCGAGAGAGGAATAAAACCCACAGACAATGCTCGTATGTTCAAAATACTCCTCTGAGGTTTATTGCCAAAATCAATTACAATAATATCATTCAATAGGGGTGTAGGCGTGAGGTTAACCAATCAGAGGAAATGTGACAACAACTCTGATTCAGCCAATAACAAACAATGAGAATATTTCATATTCAGCCAATAGCAAACAATGAGAATATTTCATATTCAGCCAATAGCATATGTCGCTGCAGAATTTACTTTGTCCCTTAACTTTGGACATTATCTGCATTTGTCTATGAGTTCCAAATTAATGAATGCCCCCTCACTGGTAGATCTGAGAGAGGCCGGCCGGCCGGAATGAGACCATGACGCGCAGTATCTGTGTTCAAAACAGTCTATGCCCCTGGGAGGGGCAAATGCATCTTTATTTATATGGAAAGGAGTGTGGGCGTTCCCCTCATAATTGCACTTATACATTGTACATATGGTAACATACAGAATCCCAAGCTCATCTTAGTATGTATCTTTAGCCAAAAGAAATACAATGTCATCAGGTCTTGTCACGTCCACCTTTTGTAACAGCTGAATGCAAAGTCATAAACCAGAAGACTTAGAATAGAATAGCCACCCCCCCCCCCCTGTAGGCTGCTGTGTCGGCAGTTCTGTGAGCTTCAGTTACACCTGTCCATAGCCGTAGATAGTACTAAGCACTTTTAAGTTCACACATATAAAGATATTAAAATATCTTTGACGATTCCTTTCTTTTGAACATAAATTTGCTTAGCCATGTATTAGAATACTCATCCGAGACTACGTTCTGATCAGATCCCCTGAATAAAGGGCATCCCGTTGTGCCATTCACCTTTGGATGGGTACTCAGTATACGTGTCTAGCAATAATAGCGTTACATACTGTACACACCTGAATATTTAGGGAATTCCAGGTTTTACAATTCAGGCAATACCATCTATTTTGGTGTCGTGCTATGGCTTGACAAATAACTTTATCAGGTATGGAAGCATTCAGTGTCACGTAAACAGGTGGCCCTGAATGTCTCCTCCTTTCTCGGTTCCTTGGGTGGTGGATGGAACCACATGCACTTTAATATCCTGTGCTGTTTTCTTAACTGCTGATACTTTTGCAATCAAACATATTACAAGTTTAAACATAATATATCTCTATCTAAGTAGCTGATTGTAGTTTGGCTAAGGTACATACTCCTGGTCTCCTGGGTGGCAACCACTTATATGCTTCAGTCCGGCATATATGAAATATATGTTGGGTGGAAGCACGTCCCCTTGAGTGATTACACACTCCTGCAATCCAGTAGAACAAGATCATGTCCCGTCCGGTGGCATTTATCGATGCCACCTCTTTATTAGTTAGATTACCTTTTATTGCACTTTCTAGGCCCTGCGTCCTCCATTTTCTAGCTGTTTCGGAGCACTGGGAGCTGCCAGTTGCTTTTACCCCCACACAATATACATATTCCGTGTTTTCTTTCCCTCACAGTCGGTGAGGTTTAAAGCATCAAACAACATGTCATTTTTATTAACCTGACCTTTGTTTACATATCACACGGTGTCATTGGGGTAACATCTAATCATGGACTGCAGTATTCCTGGCCTGAGATCTATTTTCCACAGCGCTTCCCTTTTTAAACGTCATATACGGTAAAACAGCCAGGGAACCAATGCAACCTGGCTATTATAAGGGAAAAATCTCAGGGAGTTTGGGTTATGCGCTAGGGAAAAGAGATGGGACAGCAAGGCCAAGGCAATAACCTCCTCTATCTTCAGGAGTATTGCTAGATCTGGCATAGTTTTTGAATGGATACATATACAACAGTCCAGCAATTTAGTCAATACAGATATCACTTGATGTTTGATAAACTTGTCATTAAACTCTTCTTCTAGCTCATCATTTAGACAATAGGTAAAGTAGAGATGACAGAGAAGATGAAGGTCAGCCGGAGCTTGACGAGACCCACAGTTCAGCATCGTGATTGAGGACCTTTCAGCAGTGACTGGCGTGTTGTCTTTCCTTCCAACTTAACGGATGTGGGAGTTGTGAGTTGGACTTGGTACGGACGTCACAGTGCGGCTCTAGTGTTTTACGGTGCCCTGGCTGTAAACAATGTCCTCCTTTCACTTAGGATCTGGTATGGAATCAAACATACTTATACATCTGCGTGAGCTGGTTTTTTTCAGAGCTCCGACATAACTTGTGAGGTCAGAGTGCAATGGACAGACACTCAGTGCAGGGTTTATAGGTTTTAGCTATGAACTTCTGGATTTTTTACTTTAAAGTGATATTCAACCTTTCTATCTTCCCACTGCTCTTGGGATACAGGGTGTGAAAAGCTGCTCTATACCCAGGGCCTGCACGATTTTTTGGACAACCTCTCCAGTAAAGTGAGTTTCTCTATCACTTTCTATTGTCTCAGGGACCCCATATCTATATACCACTTCTGAGAGCAGTTACTTTTGCTGTGGCCCTCGTTACTGGCCACGCCTCAGGCCACCTAGAAAACAGATCTACACAGACCGGTAAATGTTCATATTGTCCCACCTTTGGTAACTGAGTCAATCTGCAATCGCTGATATGGGTAGTCTGCCTTTACCATATGCCTTTTTGCAATCCGCACAGTTTTGCCTATGTTATGGCAGACACATATCATGCACCTCTGGACAAATCTGGCAGCAGCACTGCTGAAACCTGGGGCTACCCTCCATTTGGTCACCATTGCACACATTCCTTCTCTTGACGCATACGTTGGTCTTTGCATTAGTTGGGTTACCATGGGGAAGAGGACTCTGGGTAGGCACATCCTGTTACCCACCTTCCATATTCCATCCTCTCCTTCATTGGCACCTTTTGTCTGACAGTGTCCTTTTTCTTCTTTTGTGGCTTGACTTTGTAGTCTACTTTAATATTATCATGTCTGTGGGACCAGATGCTTTGCTGGTCAAGAATACGTCCTCTTTGAGGGACATGAGAGCCGCAGCTTTCGCAGCCTCGTCTGCAAGTCTATTTCTCTTCGCTTCAGGGGTAGCTTGCACTTTCAGTATACTTACCTGCTTTGGCAGTGTCAGAGCTTCAAACAATTCTTTCACACTCTCAACATTATGGGTTTCCCCGTGGATCCATAAAATCGCTGCTCCTCTAGATTTGGCCATAATCATGTGCAACACCAAAAGCATATATAATATATATATATATATATATATATATATATATATATATATATATATATAAAATGTGGTTTTACCTTCAGCCAGTCTACACACCTCAACGAGTACCATCAACTCCACCTCCTATGCTGACACAGAGGATGGGAGTGGTTTTTACTTTATTTCTTCGGTTTCGGTAGTAATAATATACCCAGTCTTGTAGCATCCTTCATGGTGGTACCTGGAACCATCTACAAAAAAAACTCAAAATCTGGATTAGATATTGGATCCTCTGTTACATTTTTCTAATATTTTCATCTCTATTGTCATTAATTCAGGACAATTATGTTGGTGATCTGGGTACTGGGGAATCAAATGCGTTAGGAAATCAACTTCCCACCAAGTTGGAAATTCTCTTTCTGCTAATTCCTGCAACTTATCCCATTCCCCCTGAAGTCCCCCATTGATCATATAACCTATCCATGTAACCTATCCTTCTCTTCCTCCTCTGTTGGACCCTGCGGAAGCAATGTAGCAGGGTTCAACACTGTATATCTCTGTATGGTTAGGTTAGATGGGGCGATGAAACTAGTCTTATACTTAGTGATAAATAAAGTAGACATATGCTTAGTATGTGTTTGAGTAAGCATCTCACTAACAGCATGGGGCACCATGAGAACTAGGGGCTAATCTTAGCACTGTCTGTTGTCTTCTCTTTGAGTAGAGCAGCTGCTGCTACGAGACAGATACAAGCATGGTTCAGACCGTTAATGGCTTCAACTTCTTCCTCTGTCAAAGTGAAGGGTACTGCCCTATTGCATCGTATACAAGTTGCATAGGGGCAAAGGCGGAGTACACCCATTCTTTACAGTACCCTATGAGAGAGATGCTGGAGGGTACAAAGTTGCTTGGCATTCTTAGGGAGTGGAGCGTTTATAAGGACATACACATTTCTTAAGTTCTCCTGCCTCCAAATACTGTCTTATCTGGTTATCAATACTTTTCAACTGTGGGAGGCTTAGAGTGCACTGCTTCAACTGAGGTTTGGGGCTGTTTGCAAACATTTTAATAGTCACAGGGGCCACAGACATGCATCCTACGTCTGTTTACCCTGTGCCCAGAAGGAGGACAGGACCGCCCTCAATATTTCCTGAGATGTGTGGTCTTCCTCACAGAGCAATTGTAATGTCGGGGTAGGGAGACAGACAAGTGAGCCCTAATCTACCCGCCACTCAGTCCCTGCCTACTTGCAATGACCCGCCCTAGGCGACGGGGTACAACTGGGCAACGGTCCCTACACTCAATAGGTGCACGACAGACAAACAGACAAGAGTATAAAGAAGCCAGGGAAATGGGGAAGTTGCCCACGGGAACACCGTGAGCAACAAGCAAAGTGAACGAGCTGAGTCAAACCAGGAGATGAGCGTGGTACAAAAACGCAGAGCAGAAGAGTGGTCAGTAAAGCCAAGGTCAACCACAAGCAGAGGATCAGTAGTTCAAGAAGCTGCAGCAGGGCCAGGAAACCAGCAGAGAAGAATCACAAGCAAAGGAGGAACAGGAAAGGCAGGTATAAATAGACAGAGGGCGGGAGCTAGCTCCGTCTGGCCAGGTTGTAATAGGCTCTCCCACTCCTAAGCCTGCCATCCTGGGTGGTGAAAGATGGAGTCAGTCTCACAGACATAGAAGCAGGTGCAGACTGATTACCTATGGGCGTCGACACAGAAGTTGTGTCTGGCAGATCCTTTACAGCAATACCTCATAAAGTGCAACACACACAAAATTGAGCATATCATCAGTATTTTCAATTTGTCCATTAGGCTTTTATTGGATGACAGCCTACATTGTTACAAGGATGTGAGAAACTAAAAGATTAACTGGACAGGAATCTGAAACAAGAAACTTGGCAGCAAGCTCTTGTGAATGCTGTAATCTTATTTGCATTTTCATTACGTCAAATATATTCCCAATATGTTTTGTGTGTGTGTTTGTGTGTGTATGTGTGTATATATAACAGAAAATATACTGGTATAAATAATAGAGGTTTGCAAAATATTTCTTTCCTTAATTAGTATAAGTCAATATTATATAAACCAATCTATTAACACAAATGATGAAACATATTGTGCACTATATGCATCATCATATGCCAATATAAACTTGTTAATATCAAATATTCTTAAACTAAAATGTAACAATGACATATAAAAATGTTTTTTTGCAAATCACTTATCATGTGGTAATTTAAAACAAGCCATTTCCCTTAAAAATAGTTCAGCACACACACCAGTCACTCACAATACTGGCTGTTAACAGACACTCTGACTGAGAATAGAATCTCACACATTTATACCATTTGTGTGTACCTTTGTTAAAACAAATATATAACTAGAGTGACTGTGTATAAATTCCTATGCTTTTATTATTCATCCAATGAACTATAATCTTCATTTAGTAATGCGCATCATATTAGATTTAAATATGAATGATGTTTTTCATTGGGGTCGACACATAAAACACATATAACGTAACATATAACATATAAACATAAAACATATAATACTCAATTCTGTGATCTTATCAGGCTTTTTTTTATCTTTAAAGTTACAGTTCTTATGTTGCACTAAATGTGCACTTTTCTGCAGACGCAGCTATACAACAGATAACAGAGAATGTAGCATTAACCCCTTACTAGCCAAAACTTATGAGCTACAAGGTCAAAATGACCAAGCATCTTCACATGATCGGTCCACAATAGAGATCTGGAGCATCATCCTCTTGTAAGTAACACACGTTATTCTCTTATCATTAGTTATATTAGTCTAACTGTGTTACTATAAAATAACCCTATATGTTGTTAGACATTCCATGCAATTATTAAAATGACTGTTAAATAAACCAAAAAGGAAAAAGATTTACAGTAATGTTTAAAATGTCTTGGAAAAACTCCTAAAACAAGAGGAAATTTTATTAGTGACAATTTACTACAGATGATATACAGTATATTCCAACAACCATATCTCGATAGAAAGAATCTTCACTTTATCAATCTCACTTTTCCTTTTACAATCCTTGGTCATTACAATTACAATTATCCTATTGGCTCTAACTCTTTTTCTAGCTAATTCCTAATCGACGTCTAACCATCTCTCTATCAATAATCTCTGAACATTTCACCCAATGTTTCCTTTTTAGGAAGTGAAGAGTCAATTGATTCCTTTATGAATTCAGGTGATGCCTTTGTCTCAATTTATTGTTAATAACTGCGGACATATCGCCTCTGGAAACCTATTGTTTGTGTAAACCTTTGGTTTATAAAACTGTACATAGAAGAATTATACGTTGGCACATTATTTTCTACTGGAATGTCACTATCTATAGAATCAGATGGTGGTTAATTCTTTCTTACAAATGGCAACTGTGTTTCCTTGTGTGTTTTTTATTTCTATTTTTTATTTATTTCTGGTACATTTAATCACTTCTATCTGTTCTCTGCCACTCTCTCTATTAATCCAGGGCCCATCATCTCTCAAGAAAACATCCCATCTAGTATAACTGAGGAAGCCTCTGCTTGGGCATTCCCGCTTTCTATGTTATTTTCTTTAGGCTTTAAACTAAACCTTTCTCTGCATAGTTTTCTAACAATATCTGCTCCTGTTTTACCCCCACCCTATACCTTGGGCGGTGTGTCCCTTCATCTTGGCTGGCCAGCAATTTGGGCACACGTAAAGTAGCTCCAGATTTCCCCATGCCCTCTGCTAAATATTTTAGTCTGTCAAACGGGAGTTCACTATGCACTCTGCTAAATCCTGACCTACTACACCCTTCAACCTACATTTAAACTGTCATTAGGTGTTCCCTTTGCACTTTGCTAAATCTTTCAGTCTGTCATGGGGGGTTACCCTATGCACTCTGCTAAATCTTTTAGTCTGTCATGGGGGATTACCCTATGTGCATTCTGCTAAAAAAATGTGTCTGTCATGGGGGATTACCCTATGCACTCTGCTAAATGTTTTAGTCTGTCATAGGGGGGTTACCCTATGCAGTCTGCAAAATTTTTTAGTCTGTCATGGGTGGGTCACACTATGTACTCTGCTAAATTTTTTTAGTCTTTCATGGGGGTTACCCTATGCACTCTGCTAAATATTTTAGACTGTCATGGGGGGTTACCCTATGCAGTCTGCTAAATATTTTAGTCTTTCATAGGTGGGTTACCCTATGCACTATGCAAAATATTTTAGTCTGTCAAATAAGATAACCACCTCTCGGATAGTCTTTCATAGGGGGGTTACCCTATCGACTATGCTAAAACTTTTAGTCTGTCAAATATGATAACCACCTCTCGGATTGTTTAATTCTAAACAGCAGCCAAAAAATTATCAACAAGCTACGTTAACCTACTTTGTGAAAGGGATGGGTATGATTCAAACCCGTCTAACTGTCTTAGGGGCCCTTGGATATTCTATAAACTTTCTAGTTACAGAGGTGTTACATACATAGCCCACATACATAATCTTACTTCCGGCCAGGTGCGTGTCCTATGGGTCACAGTCTCGATGCGTGAAAGTCCTAACAATCACTTGGGCAGGGATGGGTACCTGTCACTTCTGCAAGGATCAATTTGCAATCTAATCCTAATACTATCTAAACCCAGGGGCCGGAGGGAACACTTCGGACAGGCCGTTAAGTGTGATCTCGGTATTTGGTTGAGTTTCTGTATGTCTTGGGATCAGAAAACAAATGCTCCCTTATCTCAGCTTCTCACAGATGCACTCACAGATTTGTTTCTACTCACACAACTATTCCTATAACACATACAACAACGCATAGACAAGTGGTATTCATGGTTCCCAATAAGTCAAAAGAGACAATACCTGAACGGCAGCTAAAACAAACCAGACGTGCACAGTAAGAAAACAATTTCTTACTCACCGGTATTGTGTACTATTCCCCATAGTTTCCTCAACTGTCGTCCACCTTCGATTGTCGACTTCGATCTGTCTTGAGATCCCGGACGAGCCCCCAAGAAATGACGCTACAGAATTTACTTTGCCCATTAACTTTGGACATTATCTGCATTTGTCTATGAGTTCCAAATTAATTACTGCTCTCTCACTGGTGGATCTGAGAGAGGCCGGCCGGAGGGAGACCATGACACACAGCGTCGGTGCTCAAAACAGTCTCTGCCCTAGGAGGCAGAGCCATCTTTATTTATTTATAAGAAAATAAGTGCAGTTGTTACCCTCAAAACTTGCAAACATATACATTCTACATATAGTAACATACAGAATCACAATCTCATCTTAGTATGTATCTTTAGTCAAAAGAAAGTCGTAAACCAGAAGTCTTAGAATAGAATGGCCCATCCCTTCTGTTTTTACAGCAGTTTTGTAAGCTCCAGTTACACATATCCATAGTAGTAGATATTAAGCACGTTTAGGTTCACACATATAAAGATCTAAAAATATCTTTGACACTCCATATTTCACATAAACTCGGGGGGAGACTTTTTCCTCGTATTGGGTTCTCTCTGGATTAACTCTTACACCATCCCGAATAATTTCGTAAAACAAAAAAACTTCACTTCATAAAATGTATTATTATGTATTTTTTCTAAATATAAATAATTGTTATCGCTCCAAAAATAATGTCCGGACTTATAAATGAAGATATTTTACAACTTCTTTCAGCGTGAAGTTTTTGAAGCTCAGAAACATTATTGTAAAGTGTCTTCCCATTTGTGGTCAGGACTGGATGACATTATTCGGGATGGTGTAAGAGTTAATCCAGAGAGACCCCAGCACGAGGACAGCATCCCCCCCCCCCCCCGACTTTATGTGAGAGTGAAATACGGAGTGTCAAAGATATTTTAATATCTTTACATGGTTTTCTTTCTGTACACAATTGAAATTGACAACTCATCAGCACTTCACACTCTCGAGATGAAGATAATTTCTCACAGAGGTGCCCCCTCCCAGACACTTAGATGTCTTAGTCACTATTGAACACAGAATCCAAGGGGTTAAATGGCCATAATGGTAGTTCTCTCAGGTTTCCAGCCTTTGCAGCAGGCTCTCGGGTCTTCTCTATGTCATGGGAGCAACGCCTGAGCAGTAAATGTCCTGTAAAGGAAGGGGTTAAATGAGTAAAATACACACTCTACTCCACATGCGCTATAACATAAGAGATCACACTGCATGTTTCCTTTATATATAATGTCACCTCAGCTGCTACAGAACCTCACAGTTCATATGAAACACTGACTGCATAGTTTGTTCCATGTCTTGTGAGATGTCAGCAATGTCTCCCCAGTATCCGCCATGAGTCAGGTTGTCAGGAGTCAGGTCTTCATTGTCTGGGGGTAAATGTTTTCATTTTACTCTTTTCACCTGAAAGATATGCCATAGATGTCGGATATATGAAGGTCCCACCTCTATGTGGAGAACGGGGGATCCCCTGATCTGCCTTGTGAGGTGATGACTGCATCCAGGGGGAGAATGAATGGAGAGGTGACCACACATGTGCACGACTCTCTCCATTCACTTGTATAGGAGTTCCAGAAACATCCGAGCACGTCTAGAGGTGGAGCCGCATCTATGAGACATTTCTGGCATGTCCTGGGGAGAACTGTCTGTGTTGGGAATACCCCTTTACTCTATGTGGAGACGGCTCTAACAAGATGTTTCACTCAATAATGAATAAGTGAGGTTCTGTATGTCACACATGATGTTGTGCGCTGTATGATTTCCATCTTCTCCTTTCTTGATAAAGACGTCTGCAGTACTAGATCATCCAGTTCCTCACATCTAACTTTACACTAAGTATAATTTAAGATGGATGAATAGAGAACATACACATACTTGTATTCCTGTACTCAAAACTAACTATACAATAAATATCACATAAGACAATGATCAGTAAATAAAATACACATAATTTTACTCCAGTACTCAATACTAAGTATTCAATAAATATCACATAAAACAGTGATCAGTAGAGAACATACACATACTTGTATTCCCCTACTCACATTTAAATAGACAGTGATCAGTAGAGAACATACACATATTTGAATTCCAGTACTCAATACTAACTATACAATAAATATCACACAAGGCATTGATCAGTAGAGAACATGCACATACTTGTATTACTGTACTCACATCTTACCATACAATAAATATCCCATATGACAGTGATCAGTATAGAACATGCACACACTTATATTCCTGTACTCACATCTAACTATACCATAAATATCACATAAGAGGTGATCAGTAGAGAACATGCACATACTTATATTCCTGTACTCACATCTAACTATACAATATATATCACATTAGACAGTAATCAGTATAGAACATACACACACTTATATTCCCGTACTCACATCTAACCATAAATATCACATAAGAAGTGATCAGTAGGGAACATACACATACTAGCATTCCTGTACTCACATCTCAATATAAAATAAAAATCACATTAGACAGTAAACAGTGGAGAACATACACATACGTGTATTCCTGTACTCAATATTAACTATACAATAAATATCACATAAGACAGTGAGCAGTAGAGAACATACACATACTTCTATTCCCCTACTAACATTTAACCATAGAGTGATCAGTAGAAAACATGCACATACTTGTATTCCTGTAATCACATCTTAATAAACAATAAATATCACATAAGACAGTGAGCAGTAGAGAACATACACATACTTCTATTCCCCTACTAACATTTAACCATAGAGTGATTAGTAGATAACATGCACATACTTGTATTCCTGTACTCACATCTAACTATACAATAAATATCACATAAGACAGTGATCAGTAGAGAACATACATACTTGCATTCCTGTACTCACATCTAACTATACAATAAATATCACATAAGACAGTGATCAGTAGAGAACATACACATACTTGCATTCCTGTACTCACATCTCAATATACATTAAATATAACAGTAGACCAGGGGTCTCAAGCACCCAGCCCGCGGGCCGCATACGGCCCCTTGGGCTGTCATCTGCGGCCTGTGGGACACAGAACCGCTAATACAGACTCTGCTCTGGGACTCTGGAATTCCCTGACATCGCTGTCCACATATGGACAGCGATGTCTGGGGCTTCCCCAGAGCCGGAGTCCCGTGCAGAACGCTAGCATAGGCTCTGCTCTGGTGCTCTTTAGAACTGCTGGTTTCAGGGCTTCAGAACTTTCATCCTGTAACCATCAAACATCAATGTACTTTCTCTACCCCCTCACTGTAAAGCCATAGTGCTTACATAGCACCCAGAGTGCAATTTTGACAATTTAGGGCGGTCACCCCAAAATGTGAGTATGCCCCCCAAATTCCATGTGAAGGCTTGGGACACTGCTGTCAGTGTGCCACATCAGTAATGCATCAGTGTTTTTATTTTTAACCACACAGTGTGTGTAAAGTGCCATCTGGGCCGTCAACGCATCTGTGGTGATCCACAAAACAGAATCTAGCATCTCTGGTGAAGCAAAAAGATGAAGCCGACATCACTGTAGTTGCTAAAAGAACAACCTGTCATCTACAAAGATGACGTTAAAACCAATCTAAAGTTGACTAAAAAAAAAATTAAAAAGAAATACAGAGATTTGCAAACGGGTGGGAACCTCCATCGGTTGGCCCGGTCTGAATAAACCTCTCCTACGCTGGTTGTGCCTATAGGGCATTCTGAGGCATGGGTGGAAGGGATCATCGCACCTGTATGGCCTGGCATAAAAACTTGGGTTGACAGCAATAAATTATTGAGCTCAGAGATTTGTATGCTCAACAATTTTGTCCTCAATGCTTGAAAAACTCAATTTCGGACAGCCCTGCTATCTGGACTTTAACTCCTGCTGCATGAACTCCTCAACTGGAGTTATATAAATAGAACATAGTGTCCGGATGGGCAGTGTTAAAAGCATCACAGCCTCTAACGAGCGGTCTAGGGTTCAAGTGGCGAAAAATTTCCGAGCGTGCTAGAGTGTGTTTTAGAATCTATTTTACCTTTTGGGACCGAAAGTTTTGTATGGATGGACGCGGTCCGTTATTGATTTTCACCATCACAACCGGGGGTGCAAAGTAAAAAATGAAATCTTCAGGGCAGCGACCAGCGTCGTTTCTGACTCCGATAGTTTACCACTAAAGATCCCACCAAAAAATATGTAGTTTCGTGGCGGACGCGAGCTGGCATCCATTCATTCACCTTGCAGAGCCGAACAATACGACACCTGACTCAGTCGTCTTTTCTAAAAGGGTACCCCACTTTTGCCCAATAAACATGGTGGAATTAGCTTATTTTTTATTTTTATAAAAAAATGAATATCTAAAAAACTAACCATTGAATATCCCTTATATTTATTACACATGTAGCCTTTGACAATCTGACCTTTCTTAAAAATAATCAAGATTCTGCGACGTGCGCTTGGCCCACAAAAGCCTCGTCAGCAATGCCTGTTTTTAACGCACGTTTAGACCGGTTTTTGGTGAAACACTACCGATGTATGTAAAATAAGTGCAGTATCAATTTTACTGTGTTTTTCACAGATCCATCTGAAAACAGATTTGACACTGTATTATCACACGAGAAAGCTATTTAAAGGCCCTGAACACACATAGCACCCAGAGTGCAGGTTTCCTGTGAGGGCTCAGAATACTGCTGTGAGTGTACCTCATCAGTAATGTATCAGTGTGTACAGTTTTCAATCACCTTTATGTGCTATTTTACTGTGAGCTCTACGTGGGAAATGGGAATTGTGTGGAAAAGGTAAATATCCTGAAGGGGGTGCAGAACCTCCTGGAGAGAATGCTCCACAGTCTACTGAATAATGGGGGTACCATCACTTTTACTGGTTGCATCACTCAGTTCTATTTTTCCAGCTATTCAGAACTGTGTGAGTGTTTTCTTCTCACAGTGAAGTCTTATGACAGATATGTGGCCATCTGTAATCCCCTCCGTTACACCTAGATAATAACAAATGCATTGTGTGTGAAACTGGTTGTCATCTGCTGGTTGTTGGGTTTTTCCTGTGCGTTCGTTAACACTGTAATAATATTGACATTAACTTTTTGTGGACCAAATACAATTGACCATTTTTTCTGTGACCTTGTCCCCTTGCTGGAAATTGCTTGTTCTGATACCTTCATGGTCCAGCTTGAAGTCTCCTTACTGGGTATACAGGCAGTCATCATGCCGACCATAATAATAATTGCATCTTATTTTAAAATTGCCTCTGTCATCTTAAAGATTCCATCCAGTACTGGTAGACAGAAAGCCTTCTCCACCTGTAGCTCCCACGTCACTGTGGTCTCCATATTTTACTGCTCTCTATTTACTGTGTATGTTGTGCCAACAAAAGGACAGATGTCGACCATCAGTAAGATCCTATCACTTCTTTATACTGTGCTTACCCCTTTGATTAACCCCATTATATATAGTCTGAGAAATTCAGACATTAAGAAAGCTGTGCAGGAAACATTTCATAAAAATATCTAATGTGGCAATTGGCCTTAAATCAATGTGTTTAAGTTCCTTTTACAAAAAACATCCCCAGTTGCTCTTAATAAAGAGTACTCATAATGAACAGTTTTTATTTTTTTATTTCATACAAGAAAGGCACAAAAAACATACTATGCGTTCTGTATTGTCAACAAGTTTCATCATTATCATATAGAATACATTATTGCTGGGGTCTCCATCATGGATTAAAGCACTTAGGTCCTTTTTAATAAATAACATAGATCATATCACTAAGACATATAAGTTATACTAGATTACTGACCTGAATAGCGCTGTCTACCTGATTCCTGTGCTGTTTTTCTTTTTTCTCTAGACACCTCTGTTCCAGAGACATGCCCCAGTGTTGTGTTGGCTCCCTCTATGCTAATTTGCTGTAGTAACCAACAGGGTGTGAAGTACCCTCAAGCTGCCTTGCGATATTTCTCAGTATCTGTGTTTCTAATGAGCATGATGATATGTGGTTTTGTAAAAGGATATCAGCAGCTGGGAGAACAGGAGTTGGACAATAAGTTTATTAAGTACCACGGTATAGTAACACAAACATACAACCTGACTGATTGCTGGAGATGTACATATTCTCCTATGTCTGCAAGGTCTATGCCATACTTTGCTACTCCTGTCTCAGAACAGGAATTGTTCCAAGATAATTGTTGGGTGATGAAACCACTGGATATAGAGGAACCCAAGGGAAAAGTTCTAATGGCATTGCCCATTGCTGGATGGGTGCAGTATCCCTGGTGGCAAGCGAACCTAACATCCAAGCAGGGGAATTGGTTTGATTTTAGAAAACAAGATGGAATTTGGGGAACAAAAGAGATGACGTTTATTCATGCTGGTAGACTGCCTGTAGAAAACCTAAAAATAAGTTTTGCCAGTAAGAGTTTAGAGGATCAGAAAATAGATCACTCACTAGTAAGGAAAATTCATAATTCTAGTTGGCACCATGCTGATAAATTTCCACTTGGGAATAGGGAAGATTGTGAGGCCATAAAAGCATTTGCCATAAGCAAAGAAGATGAAGGAGATACTGCAGGAAAGGAAGGAGATGGGGCAGAACTCTTGTCCATCGATCCAATGAAAAATGTAAACCCCCTCAGATGTAACCCTATTGCATATTACAAATGGGTAACTACCAATGACCGAGACTCTTGGGGTCTCTATTCTAACACTACTCTTTTGGCATCGATTGTTAATTCACTAGTTGTCAAATGACAATTTCAACTCCCGAAAGGAATCTATATAATCTGTAGAAATAATGCTTACAGGTGGCTTCCTGAGGAGACTGGGGGAACATGTACCCTAGCAAGAATAGAACCTGCCACCTGGACGTGCAAGTCTGATCAATTCTTGTATCAGAATATTCCTCAACATATGTTAAGTAAACGTAGTCTTAAGGTACAGCATACAGAACCATTATTACACATAGGTTGGAAGGAAGAGTTAATGATGGCTCTGCCTATCGTTGGTAGTCCAGTCACTTCTTTACTCAGAACTACTCAAAATGGCCAACGTATGGAAGCCTTAGCAGATGTATTTGATAATATTACTGACTATCTTTTTCATGCTATAAGTGTTACTTCTGCATATACTAAACAATTAATAGTAGTTACTAATCAACACACTATGGTATTCGATTATCTAACTGCATCACAATGAGGACTTTGTCAAATAGTAGGACCAGCATGTTGTCACTATATCAATCCTACTGGAATGATGCAAGTTGCTTATGATATTAAACAGGCACTTGAGCTAAAGGAACGATATCGCAAAGGTAACGCTCAATCCGAATTTCATTTTCCGGAATGGTTATCTTGGCTGAACCCGCTCAATTGCTTTAAGGTTCTACTTGTTGTTTTTAGGAAAATATCAGAGTAAACTGTAGCAGTACGCAGAAAACACCTCCCCCTGAACGAGACGATAACCCAGTAATGATCATGATTACTCCTATCAAACACAAATGCTTCATATGTGAAAAGCAATTGCTTAATGACATCAAAGACTGCATTTATTGTGGAAACAAATTGATTTGACAAAGACAAGAATGAACAAATTACTGTCTTAATATATATATATATATATATATATATATATATCATGTGTGTCTAACAATTTATATATATATTTCTAACTAACTCTTCTAGCCCTCATATTTTCCTATTATCTAATTAGTACTAGCAAGAGGGGAATCATAACAGGAGAAATCTAAACTTATGGATCGTCTGGATGGATGTGGAACATCCCACAATTTATGGAGATTAGTATCTCTATATCTTGTGTAGGTAGGGGGGACCTTTAAGATTTCTCGATAAGGCAGGGAGGGTAGTCACAGGTCTAGCCAAATGATAAAAAGAGGGGAGTAATGTTAAAGTAATTGTCATTCTAAGAGTTAATCTGGACATCTGTTTTCCATATGCTGTTTAAGGAAAGGAGAGAGGAAGGAGTTAGTTATCATTTCGCAAGAATTTGATGGATTGAATACACAGACTGGGGGAGTGAAGGGGAAGAGGAAGAAAACATGTTTCTTCTTATAATTCTCAGAATTGTACTAAAGGTGAAGGATTGATTGTCTCCAAGTTATGTAATGTTACTGCATGTTAGCCAAAAGACTGTCTTGTATTATTTATTGTCTTCTGGTATTGCATGAATATAGAATGAGTATAAATAAATGATAGGGGCCGGGACTAGCTCAGACCTCTACAGTAATCAGATACACGTCTGTTCTGTTTTTGTCTCCGGCCGTATTGGTGTCGATCTACCTTTTGGGAACTGCGTTATCACCAGTAACATAAAGTCCAATGTGTCACGAGAAAACAATCTCAGAATCGCTTGGATAGGTAAAAGCATTCCGAAGTTAATACCACATAAAGTGAAACATGTCAGATTTTAAATATGAGGCTCTGTCAGGAAGGTCAAAAGTAGCCAAAGCGGGAAGGGGTTATTGTAGATAAATGTATAGTTATGCATTTGGGTACCAACAATCTGCATGCAAATGTCCTAGGGGGAGCTACACTGGGGGAGTCACTTGTTGAGAAGGATCTGGGTGTACTTCTAGAACATAAATGAAATAACAGCATGCAATGTCAGTCAGCTGCTTCTAAGCCCAGCAAGATATTGTCGTGTATTAAAAGAGGCATGGACTCGCAGGACAGGGATGTAATATTACCACTTTACAAAGCATTAGTGAGGCTTCATCTAGAATATGCAGTTCAGTTCTGGGCTCCAGTTCATAGAAAGAAGGAAAAATACAAAGAAGAACAACGTAGCTAATAAGGAGCATGGAGAATCTAAGTTATGAATAAGGGTATGTTCACACGATAGCAGGCATTTACGGCTGAAATGACAGACTGTTTTCAGAAGAAAACAGCTGCCTCGTTTCAGCCGTAAATGCACCTCCTCGTAATATACGAGGCGTCTGTGACGCTCGTATATCTTGAGCTGCTCTTCATTGAGTTCAATGAAGAACAGCTAAAATTACGTTGCAAAGAAGTGCAGTGCACTTCTTTGCCGAGGCAGTCAATTTACGCGTCGTTGTTTGACAGCTGTCAAACGACGACGCGTAAATTACAGGTCGTCTGCACAATACGTCGGCAAACCCATTCAAATGAATGAGCAGATGTTTGCCGACGTATTGCAGCCCTATTTTCAGACGTAAAACGAGGCATAATACGACTTGTTTACGTCTGAAAATAGGTCGTGTGAACCCAGCTAAGATTAAAATAATTAAACCTGTTTAGCCTTGAAAAGAGACGAATAAGGGGGGATATGATTAACTTATATACATATATGAATGGCACATACAAAAAATATGGTGAAATCCTGTTCCATATAAAACCCCCTTAAAAAACAAGGGGGCACTCCCTCCGTCTGGAGAAAAAAAGGTTCACTCTGCAGAGGCGACAAGTCTTCTTTACTGTGAGAACTGTGAATCTATGGAATAGTCACTGCAGGAGCTGGTCACATCAGGGACAGTAAATGGCTTAAAAAAAAGGCTTAGATCATTTCCTAGAATGAAAAAATATCAGCTCCTATGTTCAATGTGTCGAAATTTGGTTTCATCCCTTCCCTTTTCCCATCCGTTGGTTACACTTGATGGACAGGTGTCTTTTTTCAACCGTACTATGTAATAGGCTAAACAAGGTGAATGTGTTGAATGTACTCCTCCTATGTAGCGCCGTTCTGTTAATTTATTTTTACCTTATTACTTTTTTAAATTTTTCCCATGGAACTGGATGAGAATATTTCAGCAGTTCCTCCAATCCTTTATGACTTCACGTTATCTTTGGACAATTCTCTTCACATTTACAGTGTGGAATTTCTTATTATTTTTTTGTTCATGGATTTAGACAGAAGAATCTTAACATAATCTCTACATTCCTGAGCAAATATGAAACAACCGTTGGGTCTTATTTTGGGGACAAATGTCTACAGGGAATTTGGCCTCAGGACATCTGGTTAAGATCTGCAAATTTCCAGGCATTGAGAGCGGTCTGGAAAACCGCAAAATTGACCTTTCTACAATCAAGACATCACCATGTCAAGATTCTGTCTGACAATACTATTTATGTCATCTGGGCCAAGGAAAATCTGTCCCTCTCATCAGTCCCTCTAAAAGTATCAGAAAATATGGTTGTGGACATCCTAAGCTGGAAAAATCTAGATCTGAGGCCTTAAACCAAGACTTTTTTTTAGGAAAATGGATCTAGTGTATGCCCATTTACGACCACCTCTCGATTCATTCTCCGCCATGATGCAGCAGCCTACTCATCATGCAGGTAAGGGGAACCCTGTTTTTTTTACATAGGTGCAGGGTCCCTGAGACGGGAGCTGCATCTACCAAACATTTATGACATATCCTGTGTTGGGAATACTCCTTTATTCTGCAGCATTCCCACATTGCAGCTGTAGCGTCCATGGCCGTGGGCCGTCGGGTTAACTCACCTCCCGACGCCCGCAGCCATGGATCTGTGAGCACTGGTCCCCGTCTCCCTCCTAGGAGACGCCAGCGCTCACTTCCGCTCCGTTCGGCTGTGTCCCGTAGGGTGCGCGCGCACGCTCGTGCCCGGCCTTAAAGGGCCAGCGCGCGCAATAGGAAATAGTCATCATCATCAACTGCCACAAATTCCTGGTCTATAAGAAGGCCCCTGGCTTTCTAATCCTTGCCTGAGCGTTGTTAGTTTTCCCAGTCTGTCTTGCAAATGGTCCCTTAGTGTCTCCCGTTCCTGTTGTTACTCGTGCCTTGTTCCCGTTCCGATTTCTCATGCTTTGCCTTAGTATCAAGTCGTGCCACGTCCTGTGTCACCTGCCACATCCAGAGGAATCCGCCACGTCCTGTGTCATCTGCCACGTCCGGAGGAATCCGCCACGTCCTGTGTCATCTGCCACATCCGGAGGAATCCACCACGTTTGGCGCCATCTGCTGCACCCATCTCATCTGTGCCAGAGCTGCGGCCACCGTCTGAACTGTTCAGGTACCCTTGTGCGGGACATTGTATTTCTGGGGTTTCCTGTGGTTTGGCCAGCTGCCTTCCCGCTACGGCGGTACGGCCTAGTGGGTCCACTAACCCGCTTCGTGACAGTACGCTCAGGCCATGGACCCCGCTGGTCAACCTGAGACTTTGACGACACAAGCCATTCTGGCTGAGATGGAGGATCTCCAGTCACGACAAGACCAGCTCCTCCTGTCGGTGAACGCCATAGCCCATCGGTTGCTCGCTCCAACCACAGTCGTCACCGCACCCGTTCCTGCGGTTCCGCCTGCTACACTTCCTGTCTGTACCGGTACCAAACCCCTGTGTTTCTTGCCGCTACCTCCACGCTGTGACGGAGATCCGAGGTCCTGCAGGGGATTTTTGAATCAGTGCTTGATCCATTTCAGACTACATGCCAGGTCCTTCTGTTCAGATGACGTCAGGATCGCCTTCATCATCTCTCTCCTTAATGGCAAAGCCCTGGCATGGGCCAATCCTCTGTGGGAACATCAGGGACCAGAGACCCGGGACTTGCTGTGCTTCTTACGGACCTTCCGCTCGATCTTTGAGGAACCTGGAAGAGTTTCGTCGGCTGCTGCATCCTTGCTAACCCTAGGTGGAATGGAGTCTAACAGAGCATTCGCTTCCAAATTGACTATTCCTGTGACCCTGATATCCGGCGAGAGGACGCATCAAGTTTCTGCCTATCTTGACTCTGCTGCAAACTTCATCCAGAAAGAGCTGGTGGATCATCTTCAGTTTCCCACAGTTCCCCTGGAGACATCTTTGGCTGTTGCCTCAGTTAATGGACTGCCTCTGCCTGATCCTATCAGATCTAAAACCAAGCCGTTGAAGCTCCAGGTCGGAGTACTTCATTCTGAATTTATTTCTTTCCTTGTTTTGCCCAAGGCCATCAATCCTGTTCTGCTGGGCCTGCCTTGGCTTCAACTACATGCCCCAGTCCTGGACTGGAATTCTGGAGAGGTTCTCCAGTGGGGCTCCAAGTGCCATGGTCGTTGTCTGTTGCAGATCTATCCTGTCAAGCCATCTCTGCCTCAGTCGTTGGCGGGATTGCCTTCCCTATTTTCTCAGTATGCAGATGTTTTCAGCAAAAGGGAGGCTGAGACGCTGCCTCCACATCGGACTTATGACTGCCCCATTGAACTGGTTCCTAAGCCCTCTCTACCCCGTGGACGGGTATATCCTCTCTCCTTGCCTGAGTCTCTATCCATGTCGGCCTATATCAAGGAGAATCTGGAGAGGGGTTTTATACGAAAATCTTCCTCCCCGGCCGGGGCTGGATTCTTCTTCGTTAAAAAGAAGGATGGATCTCTTCGTCCCTGCATTGACTACCGGGGCCTCAACCTGATTACAGTCAAGAACAAATACCCGTTGCCACTCATCTCTGAGCTGTTTGATCGCATACGAGGGGCCAAAAATCTTTCTAAGCTAGACCTCCGTGGCGCTTACAATCTAGTCCGGATTGGCCGGGGTAATGAATGGAAGACGGCATTTAACACCCGGGACGGGCACTACGAATACCTAGTGATGCCCTTCGGACTGTAACGCTCCCGCACTGTTTCAGGAGTTAGTTAATGATATCTTCCGGGATCTACTCTATGTCCGTGTTGTTGTTTATCTCGATGATATTTTGATTTTCTCCCCAGATCCGACGACTCATCGAAGGCATATCCGTCAGGCTCTACTACGATTGAGGGAGAATAATTTATACGCCAAGTTGGAGAAGTGCATCTTTGAGAAGAGCTCTCTGCCCTTCCTGGGCTACATCATCTCGGATCAAGGTCTCAAAATGGATCCTGACAAAGTGAAGACTGTCCTGGAGTGGCCACGGAGCCCAGGGCTTAAGGGCCATACAGCGGTTCCTGGGATTCGCCAATTTCTACCGGCAGTTTATTCCTAACTTCTCTTCTCTGACGGCTCCCATCTCGACCCTTACCAAGAAGGGTGTGAACGCCAAAGTGTGGACTCCAGAGGCAGAGTCCACATTTATTAGCCTCAAGAAATCCTTCATTTCAGCCTCGATCCTCCATCATCCTGACGTATCTCGGCAGTTCTCACTGGAAGTGGACGCTTCCTCTGTTGGTGCAGGTGCACTTCTGTTCCAGAGGAGCTCCAAAGGGAAGGCAGTAGTATGTGGCTACTACTCAAGACTGTCTTCTTCTGCTGAGCGCAATTACTCCATTGGAGATCGGGAGCTGCTGGCCATCAAATTGGCTCTGGAGGAGTGGAGACATCTTCTGGAGGGCGCTGCTCACCCCATCCTGATCTTCACCGACCACAAGAATCTTATTTAATTTCAGTCCGCTCAAAGACAGAATCCTCGTCAAGCCAGGTGGTCGCTGTTCTTCACCCGTTTCCAGTTTCTGCTCCACTACCGTCCCACGGACAAGAATGTGAGGGCCGATGCCCTGTCCAGATCGTTTGAGACGGAAGACTTGGTGGAGTCCCTACAGACCATCATAGACCCGTCCTGCATTGTCACTGCTAATCCTCTGCAGGTTAGAGACATCCCTCCTGGGAGGACTTTTGTTCGGTTGGCAGACAGAAAAAGAATTCTCCGCTGGGGACACAGTTCTAAACTGGCTGGGCACGCCGGTGTCCGTAAAACCCAAGACCCGATTGCTCGTCACTTCTGTTGGCCCACGCTACCTAAAGATGTTCTGGACTTTGTCTCTGCTTGCACGGTGTCTGCCTCTAACAAAGTGACGCACTCCAAGCCTGCCGGCCTGCTTCAACCTCTGCCTGTACCCAATGCCCCCTGGCAGCACATTGCGATGGACTTTGTCACAGACCTTCCCCCCTCAGCAGGATGTAACACTGTCTGGCTGGTGGTGGACCGGTTCTCTAAGATGGCTCATTTTATCCCGCTGACCGGCCTACCTTCTGCTCCTCATCTGGCGAGTCTCTTCATTCAGCACATCTTCCGCTTGCACGGCTTGCCTCTTCACATAGTGTCTGATCGGGGTGTTCAGTTTACCTCTAAGTTCTGGAGAGCCCTCTGTAAACTCCTGGATGTGAGTTTGAACTTTTCCTCTGCCTATCACCCCCAGTCCAATGGGAAAGTTGAGAGGATCAACCAGATCATGAAAAATGATCTCCGCCACTTCATCTCTTCACAGCACGATAACTGGGTACAGCTTCTTCCATGGGCCGAGTTTTCTTACAACAACCACACAAGCGAGTCCACCACTTCCACTCCGTTTCACATCGTGTACAGTCAACATCCTAGAGTCCCTCTTCCTGTATCAACTTCATCTCAGGTACCCGCTGCTGACTCTGCATATGGGGACTTCCTGCAAATCTGGCCAGACCCGGTCCTCTATTTTGCTGGCGGTAGATCGCATGAAGCGAAAGGCAGATACTAAGAGAAAAGAGCCGCCTCAGTATCTTCCTGGGACTAAAGTCTGGCTGTCCTCTGAGAACATTCGCTTGAGGGTGCCTTCATAACAGTTCGCTCCCAGGTTCCTTGGTCCTTTCGAGATCCTGCAACAAATCAACCCTGTCTCCTATAAGCTGCCTCCTACCCTCAGAATCCCTAACTCCTTCCATGTGTCCCTCCTGAAACCAGTGGTCCTGAACTGCTACAGCAAGACTTCTAGTTCCACAGTTGCTTCCTGCGGTCCCTCTAATGTATTCGAGGTAAAGGAGATCCTGGACTGCAAAAGGGTAGGAGGAAGGACTTTCTATTTGGTGGACTGGAGAGGGCTTGGTCCTGAGGAGAGCTTCTGGGAGCCAGAAGAGAACCTCAGCGCCCCTGCTCTTATTAAAAAGTTCCTCTCTCACTCTGGCCCCAAGAAGAGGGGGCGTAAGAGGGGGGGGAATACAGTAGCGTCCATGGCCGCGGGCCGTCGGGTTCGCTCACCTCCCGACGCCCGCAGCCATGGATCTGTGAGCGCTGGTCCCCGTCTCCCTCCTAGGAGACGCCAGCGCTCACTTCCGCTCCGTTCGGCTGTGTCCCGTAGGGTGCGCGCGCACGCTCGCGCCCGGCCTTAAAGGGCCAGCGCGCGCAATAGGAAATCGTCATCATCATCAACTGCCACGATTTCCTGGTCTATAAGAAGGCCCCTGGCCTTCTAATCCTTGCCTGAGCGTTGTTAGTTTTCCCAGTCTGTCTTGCAAATGGTCCCTTAGTGTCTCCCGCTCCTGTTGTTACCCGTGCCTTGTTCCCGTTCCTCGTGCTTTGCCTTAGTATAAAGTCGTGCCACCTACCACGTCCAGAGGAATCTGCCACGTCCTGTGTCATCTGCCACGTCCGGAGGAATCCGCCACGTCCTGTGTCATCTGCCACGTCTGGAGGAATCCGCCACGTCTGGCGCAACTTGCGGCTCCTGTCATCCGCCACGTTTGGCGCCATCTGCTGCACCCATCTCATCTGTGCCAGAGCTGCGGCCGTCTGGACTGTTCAGGTACCCTTGTGCGGGACATTGTATTTCTGGGGTTTCCTGTGGTTTGGCCAGCTGCCTTTCCGCTACGGTGGTATGGCCTAGTGGGTCCACTAACCCGCTTCTCTATGTATATAAGGTGTCATGACACCATGTCTTGTCTCCAAGGCAGCCAATCCTTACCATGTGACATCATTGCCTTGTAAACAGACAGATAACCCCTTTTACATTGATAAAACCCAATTCAACAAACACCAGAAATAACAAAAAACATTGTGAGAGACAAGCACTTTATTAAAAAATAATATTCTAACAACACAACGTTACACATAAGGTTTAGTGTAAGATGATGAGAGATCATTGCGCGGCTGTGTCAGGATAATAAAACCTGATCTGTGGATGGTAACACAACTATAAAGTTTTTCTTGTCTAAGGTGAAACCCTAATGTCGTTTTAGTAATTGTATGGAGCCTGTAGTGTCGAAGTCTCCGACTAGACAAAGAATGGACAGAGGCAGCACTTCCAAAAAGAGCAAGAGCTATTTATTCACCCATGCAACGTTTCAGTCCAACTGGACTTTTTTCAAGCATGCTTGAAAAAAGTCCAGTTGGACTGAAACGTCGCATGGGTGAATAAATAGCTCTTGCTCTTTTTGGAAGTGCTGCCTCTGTCCATTCTTTGTCTGCTTGATATCCAGGACCGCAGACCAGGTTTTATTGAGGCGTGCACCCACTTGCAGTCCAGTGCTGTGGAATCTTTTCGTTTTGAAGTCTCCGACTAGAGTCACATAAAGACACCCCATGTAATATTTTTTTCTTTACATCTGTTGACATGTGTATTAATATTTAATCTTCATTCATAAAGTATAAAAAGATAAAAGAAAAATTAATAAATTGAATTTGCAATTATTTTTTAACCAAAAAAAACCAAACCAGCTCACAGATAAGCCACTTCCTTGAACGGCTCAAATACCTGGTTCTGCCCCTTTGGCAAAAACAACCTCCAGCAGGCGTTTCTTTTATAAGGCCTCATTTACACTTGCATCAGTATTTGTAAGCCAAAACTGGGAGCGGAACATAAACAGAGAAAAGGATAATGGAAAGATTTGCATGTTTTCCATGTTTTGGATCTACTCCTAGTTTTGTCTTAGAAATAGTGATGGAAAATACTGTATTCAAGAATCCTCCATTTCTTTTTTTTTGGCCATTCCGTGGCGGGTCTACTGGTATTTCCATGTTCCAAAGGGAAAATGGTAAAAGTCTGGAATCACACATGCAGGTTTTTTTTTTAGGCAAATCTAAGAGTGTATTAAAAAGTATTGGGAAATGAAAATTAATGACTTACACTTCTCTTTCCGGCTGGATCCACTTCTGGCTTTACGGGGAAGTTTTTCATGAGCTTTTTTTTAGCTAAACGGCATGTGTGATTCCAGTTCACAAATAGCAGTTTTGTGTCAGAAATGTCTGCGGCTGTTCCACTCATCTGTATGGTGATTTCAGAATCAATGTGCATGCTGCAGAAACAACCCCACTCAGATGTATGGAACTATTTCGTTTCAGAAATTTATGCTACAAATCTGCCACAAGTGAATCTACCCCGAGGGTAAGAACAGACGGAACGTCAACCACAACCACATAGATGACAACTGGACACACGATTTAGCCTGTAAATATTTGGGTATTACAAGAAAAATTGTGCCGCCTTTCCCGACCACATGTGGGCGTGATTTTGGGCACCAACCTTGATTCTAATTCAGTGATAAATATACTTATGACATTTCCTTTCATGAAAATAAATCTGTTAATATTTCTTTTATTAAATTAGAAAGTTACTTTGTTAGTGTTTTTTTTTTCTTCAATTCCATCACCTTCATCTTTTTATAGTTTTAATGAAAGTCAAATATAAAATATCCATATATGTTAAAAATAAAACGTTTACTTTGTCCTTACTGTCACTCTGGATTCTCCTGCAGTGCGGGGGAATTTATGAATACAGTAACAAGGCGTGAGGTTCATGGTGACAATTCAGCTTCTCTGCTTTGTAAGTAAGCCAGGCTCTTCTTTTCTTCCTTATATCCACAATACTTTTCCATCATAGATTCCGGCCACAGTTGATCTCAGGTAAATATAATTTGGGTGTTTGGCAGACCCAGACTAATTCCACCCCAAAAAATAAAACACTCTTATTGGCTGTTTAAACCCATTAGTGACCGTGAATACGCCTTTTCATGATCCCTGCTCTAACGGGTGAGATCAATATCAGTTTAACCCCTCAGATGTGTCACTCAATAGCGAGCGCCGCATCCGAGTGGTTTTGGAAAGAGGGAGCTCCCTCTCTCACCTCACCAGCACCCTGTGCATGATGGCAGAGTGCCAGTGTCTTCTTCGGCAGCCGGGGGGTCCTAATAAAGGCCTAATAAAGGCCCCTGGGTCTGCATGTAGAGTATACCTGCTAGGACATGCCAGAGGCATGGCCTAGCAGATGCCTGTCCATTTTACACGGACAGGCACTAATACCAACAATACAAAATTATTGCAGTGTATTATAAAAGCGATCGGAGGATCGCTTAGTTAAGTCCCCTGGTGGGACTAGTAAAAAAAAAAAAAAAAAGTTTAATAAAGTTAATTAAAAAAAAAAAATACATGAAAAAAAACAACATAAAAACCCACTTTTTCCCCTTACAAAACGCTTTATTATTAAAATAAAAAGCTAAAAAGTTACACATATTTGGTATCGCTGCGTCCGTTTTTAAAAAGTGTTTTTACTGTGTAAAATTAGTAAAACATACAAAATCTTTATCAATTTAGTATTTTCGCAATCGTAACAACCCTCTGAATAAAGTTATTGTGTTAGTTATACCACACGGTAAACGGCGTAAATTTAGGATGCAAAAAAGTGTGCAGAAATTGCTGTTTTTTTCTATCCCCTCCCCTAATTTTTTTTTCATAAAAGTTAATCAATAAATTCTATGTACCCCAAAATGGTGCGGTCACAAAACACAACTTGTCCCACAAAAAACAAGACCTTATACAGCTATGTCGACAAAAATAAAAAAAAGCTATAGCTCTTTGAATGAGACGATGGAAAAACGTAATAAATAGCTTGGTCATTAAGGCCTAAAATAGGCTGGTCACTAAGGGGTTAAAGTCTGTGAATAATCTGATGTGTTTAAAATCTTTTTTTTTTTTTGCTCTTATAGCATTTCCCACATTCTAAACGAGATTATGGTTTGTACTCCAGGTGAATTCTCTGTGGAGTTCCAAAATGTAAATTTCTTTGTAAAACATCTTTCACATATAGAACATCAAAATGGCTTCTCCCCTGTGTGGTTTCTCCCATGAGCCCTAAGTTTGCCTTTAGTAGTAAAACATTTACCACATTCTGAACATGAATACGGCTTGTCCCCTATGTGACTTCCCTCATGTGTAACAAGATTTGTTTTTTTTATAAAACATTTCCCACATTCTGAACATGAATACGGCTTCTCTCCTGTGTGACTTCTGTCATGTGTAACAATACCTGATTTATCTGTAAAACATTTCCCACATTCTGCACATGAATATGGTTTCTCTCCTGTGTGAATTCTCTCATGTCTAACAAGACCTGATTTATCTGTAAAACATTTCCCAGATTCTGCACATGAATATAATTTCTCTCCTGTGTGACTTTTCTCAATATAACTGAGGAGATGGAAGTTCAGCTATATAAACAGATGGAGCGGGCTGCACAGGCGGGTACTGTAGTGATAATGGGAGATTTTAATTTCCGGGATATTAATTGGTGTCATGGTTCGGCTTCAACTGCAAAGGGGAGACATTTCCTCAACCTGTTGCAGGAAAATTTTATGGGCCAGTTTGTGGAAGACCCGACTAGAGGTGAAGCTCTGTTGGATCTGGTCATTTCTAATAATGCAGATCTTGTTGGGAATGTCAATGTTCGTGAAAACCTCGGTAACAGTGATCATAATATAGTTACATTTTACCTATACTGTAAAAAACAAACGCAGGCTGGGAGGGCAAAAACATTTAATTTTAAGAAAGCCAATTTCCCCAGGATGAGGGCTGCAATTCAGGATATAGACTGGGAAGAACTAATGTCAAATTATGGAACAAATGATAAATGGGAGATTTTCAAATCTACTTTGAGTTATTATAGTGCAAAATTTATTCCTACAGGTAACAAGTATAAACGACTCAAATTAAACCCCACATGGCTTACACCTTCTGTGAAAGGGGCAATACATGACAAAAAAAGGGCATTTAAAAAATACAAATCTGAGGGTACAGCTGTAGCCTTTGTAAAATATAAAGAGCTTAATAAAATCTGTAAAAATGTAATAAAATTAGCAAAAATACAAAATGAAAGGCAGGTGGCCAGGGATAGTAAAACAAATCCCAAAAAATTCTTCAAGCATATAAATGCAAAAAAGCCCAGGTCTGAACATGTAGGACCCCTAGATAATGGTAATGGGGAGTTGATCACAGGGGATCAAGAGAAGGCAGAGTTACTAAATGGGTTCTTTAGCTCTGTATATACAACTGAAGGAGCAGCTGATGTAGCCGGTGCCAGTGCTGTTAATATATCAGTTGATATACTGAATTGGATGAATGTAGAGATGGTCCAAGCTAAATTAAATAAAATAAATGTGCACAAGGCCCCGGGACCAGATGGGTTACACCCTAGAATTCTTAAAGAGCTTAGTTCAGTTATTTCTGTCCCCCTTTTCATAATATTCAGAGAATCTCTAGTGACTGGTATAGTGCCAAGGGACTGGCGCAGGGCAAATGTGGTGCCTATTTTCAAAAAGGGCTCTAGGTCTTCCCCGGGTAATTATAGACCAGTAAGCTTAACATCCATCGTGGGGAAAATGTTTGAGGGGCTATTGAGGGACTATATACAGGATTATGTGACAATAAATAGCATTATAAGTGACAGCCAGCACGGTTTTACTAAGGACAGAAGTTGTCAAACTAACCTAATCTGTTTTTATGTAGAGGTGAGCAGAAGTCTAGACAGAGGGGCCGCTGTGGATTTAGTGTTTTTGGACTTTGCAAAGGCATTTGACACTGTCCCCCATAGACGCCTAATGGGTAAATTAAGGACTATAGGTTTAGAAAATATAGTTTGTAATTGGATTGAGAATTGGCTCAAGGACCGTATCCAGAGAGTTGTGGTCAAAGATTCCTTCTCTGAATGGTCACCGGTTATAAGTGGTGTACCCCAGGGTTCAGTGCTGGGACCACTATTATTCAACTTATTTATTAATGATATAGAGGATGGGATTAATAGCACTATTTCTATTTTTGCAGATGACACCAAGCTATGTAATATAGTTCAGACTATGGAAGATGTTCATGAATTACAGGCAGATTTAAACAAACTAAGTGTTTGGGCGTCCACTTGGCAGATGAAGTTTAATGTAGATAAATGTAAAGTTATGCATCTGGGTACCAACAACCTGCATGCATATGTCCTAGGGGGAGCTACACTGGCGGATTCACTTGTTGAGAAGGATCTGGGTGTACTTGTAAATCATAAACTCAATAACAGCATGCAGTGTCAATCAGCTGCTTCAAAGGCCAGCAGGATATTGTCGTGTATTAAAAGAGGCATGGACTCGCGGGACAGGGATGTAATATTACCACTTTACAAAGCATTAGTGAGGCCTCATCTAGAATATGCAGTCCAGTTCTGGGCTCCAGTTCATAGAAAGGATGCCCTGGAGTTGGAAAAAATACAAAGAAGAGCAACGAAGCTAATTAGGGGCATGGAGAATTTAAGTTATGAGGAAAGATTGAAAGAATTAAACCTATTTAGCCTTGAAAAAAGACGACTAAGGGGGGACATGATTAACTTATATAAATATATTATTGGCACATACAAAAAATATGGTGAAATCCTGTTCGTTGTAAAACCCCCTCAAAAAACAAGGGGGCACTCCCTCCGTCTGGAGTAAAAAAGGTTCAAGCTGCAGAGGCGACAAGGCTTCTTTACAGTAAGAACGGTGAATTTATGGAATAGTCTACCGCAGGAGCTGGTCACAGCAGGGACAGTAGATGGCTTTAAAAAAGGGTTAGATAATTTCCTAGAACAAAAAAATATTAGCTTCTATGTGTAGAAATTTTTCCTTCCCTTTTCCTTTCCCTTGGTTGAACTTGATGGACATGTGTCTTTTTTCAGCCGTACTAACTATGTAACTATGTCTAACAAGACCTGATTTATCTGTAAGACATTTCCCACATTCTGAACATGAATACGGCTTCTCTCCTGTGTGAATTCTTCTGTTTGTCTTAAGGATCTGCCAGGCACAGCTTCTGTATCCACGCCCATAGGTAATCATTCTGCACCTGCTTCTATGTCTGTGAGACTGACTCCATCTTCCACCATTCAGGATGGCAGGCTTAGGAGTCAGAGAGCCTATCACAGCCTGGCCAGACGGAGCTAGCTCCCGCCCTCTGTCTATTTATACCTGCCTTTCCTGTTCCTCCTTGCTTGTGATTCTTCTCTGTTGGTTTCCTGGCCCTGCTGCAGCTTCTTGAACTACTTGTCCCTGCTTCGTATTGACCCTGGCTTACTGACTACTCTCCTGCTCTGCGTTTGGTACCTCGTACACTCCTGGTTTGACTCGGCTTGTTCACTACTCTTCTGCTCTGCGTTTGGCACCTCGAACTCTCCTGGTTTGACTCGGCTCGTTTACTACTCTAGTTGCTCACGGTGTTGCCGTGGGCAACTGCCCCGTTTCCCTTTGTTCTGTGTTTCCTTGTCTGGTTGTCTGTCGTGCACTTACTGAGTTTAGGGACCGTCGCCCAGTTGTACCCCGTCGCCTAGGGTCGTTGCAAGTAGGCAGGGACTGAGTGGCGGGTAGATTAAGGCTCACTTGTCTGTTTCCCTATCCCTGTCATTACATAATCACAAGCCCATATACCTACTCTACCCTGGTCCCTCACACCACTATGGACCCCCTTGAGACTCTGGTTCAGCAAATGCACGGTCTCTCCCTACAGGTCCAGGCCCTGGCTCAGAGGGTCAACCAGCCTGATGCTACCATGGTAGTGCCCCTCACCTCACCTCTTGAACCCCACCTCAAGTTGCCTGACCGGTTCTCAGGGGACCGGAAGACTTTTCTCTCCTTTCGGGAGAGTTGTAGGCTCAATTTTCGTTTAAAGCCCCACTCCTCAGGTTCTGAGAGCCAGCGGGTGGGTATAATTATGTCCCGGCTCCAGGAAGGGCCCCAAGAATGGGCCTTCTCCTTGGCTCCTGAACTTTCCTCCGTTGATCTTTTCTGCTCTCCGACTCATTTATGACGAGACTGACAGGACTACCTTTGCCGAGAGTCAGCTGGTGACCTTACGTCAGGGTAAGAAACCTGTTGAGGAGTATTGCTCTGACTTTAGGAAGTGGTGCGTAGCTTCTCGTGGAATAACCCTGCCTTAAGGTGCCAGTTTAGGTTGGGTCTGTCGAAGGCCCTGAATGACCTGCTAGTTAGCTATCCCTCTTCTGACTCCCTAGACCAGGTTATGGCTTTAGCGGTACGACTTGACCGACATCTCAGGGAACGACAACGTGAACGTTTGTGTTTTCTCCTCTGACTCCCGCATGATGCCTCCCGAGGTTCCTTTCTTACACGGAATACTCGGAGGTACCTATGCAACTCGGGGCCTCCGTGTCCCCCCAACAACGTAGAGAGTTCCGCAGGAAGAATGATCTCTGCTTCTATTGTGGGGATGACAAGCATCAAGTGAACACCTGTCCTAGGCGTAAGAATAAGCAGCCGGAAAACTTACGCGCCTAAGTGATCATCGGGGAGGTCACTTGGGCGCACAGGTATTTCCCGTAAATATGAAACGTAATAAAATCTTGCTTCCCTTTCAGGTCTCTTTTGGTGGTAGGTCTGCTACCGGCAGTGCCTTTGTGGATTCAGGGTCGTCTGCTAATATTATGTCTGTGGAATTTGCTATGTCTCTAGCTATGACATTGATTGATTTGCCTAAACCTGTCCCGGTAGTGGGTATCGACTCCACTCCTCTTGCTAATGGTTATTTTACACAGCATACCCCTGTTTTTGAACTCCTTGTTGGCTCCATGCATTTGGAGCAGTGCTCTGTACTGTTAATGCAGGGATTATCGTCCGATTTGGTTTTAGGCCTTCCCTGGTTGCAGTTGCATAATCCCACGTTTGACTGGAATACTGGGGAGCTTACCAAATGGGGTAATGAATGCTTGACGTCATGTTTTTCTGTTAATTCTATTTCTCCCCCTGAGGAGGTGAACACGCTACCTGAGTTTGTTCAGGACTTCGCTGATGTTTTCTCTAAGGAGGCCTCCGAAGTGTTACCTCCTCATAGAGAATACGATTGCGCTATCGATTTGGTGCCAGGAGCTAAGCTCCCTAAGGGTAGGATATTTAATCTCTCTTGTCCCGAACGTGAAGCAATGAGAGAGTATATCCAGGAATGCCTGGCCAAGGGTTACATTCGCCCCTCTACTTCTCCGGTAGGTGCTGGTTTCTAATTCGTAGGAAAGAAGGATGGTGGTCTTAGGCCATGCATTGACTACCGTAACTTGAATAAGGTCACTGTAAGGAACCAGTATCCCCTTCCTTTGTTTCCTGATCTCTTTAATCAGGTTCAGGGGGCCCAATGGTTCTCTAAGTTTGATCTACGAGGGGCGTATAACCTTATCCGCATCAAAGAGGGGGATGAGTGGAAGACTGCGTTTAACACGCCCGAAGGTCATTTCGAATACCTCGTCATGCCCTTTGGGTTGTGTAATGCTCCCGCGGTCTTCCAGAATTTCATAAATGAGATTTTAAGAGATTACCTGGGGGTATTTCTTGTAGTGTACCTTGATGACATACTTGTGTTTTCCAAGGACTGGTCCTCCCACATTGAGCATGTCAAGAAGGTGCTCCAGGTCCTTCGGGAAAACAAACGGTTTGCGAAGACTGAAAAATGTGTGTTTGGGGTGCAGGAGATACCATTTTTGGGTCAAATCCTCACTCCTCATGAATTCCGCATGGACCCCGCCAAGGTCCAGGCTGTGGCGGAATGGGTCCAACCTGCCTCCCTGAAGGTGTTACAGTGCTTCTTGGGGTTCGCTAATTATTACAGGAGATTTATTGCTAACTTCTCGGTCATCGCTAAGACTCTTACGGACCTCACTCGCAAGGGTGCTGATCTCCTCCACTGGCCTCCTGAGGCTGTCCAGGCTTTTGAGGCCCTTAAGAAGTGCTTTATCTCGGCTCCGGTGTTGGTTCAGCCCAACCAAATGGAGCCATTTATCGTGGAGGTTGACGCGTCTGAGGTGGGAGTGAGGGCTGTCTTGTCCCAGGGTACCAGGTCCCTCACCCATCTCCGTCCCTGTGCCTACTTCTCCAGGAAGTTTTCGCCCACTGAGAGTAACTATGATATTGGCAACCGCGAACTCTTAGCCATTAAATGAGCATTTGAAGAGTGGCGCCACTTCCTGGAGGGGGCTAGGCAGCAGGTAACGGTCCTTACCGACCACAAGAATCTGGTTTTCCTAGAATCGGCCCGGAGGCTAAACCCGAGACAAGCTCGATGGGCGTTATTTTTTACCAGATTCAATTTTTTGGTTACCTATAGGGCTGGGTCTAAAAATATTAAGGCTGATGCACTGTCGCGTAGCTTCATGGCCAGCCCTCCTTCGGAGGAAAATCCTGCTTGTATTTTGCCTCCAGGTATAATCATTTCCTCTATTGATTCTGATTTAGTCTCTGAAATTGCTGCTGATCAAGGTTCAGCTCCCTTCCTGAGAACAAGCCGTTTGTCCCCCTGCAATTCCGGCTAAGGGTACTTAGGGAAAATCATGACTCCGCACTATCTGGTCATCCAGGCATCCTGGGTACCAAGCACCTCATTGCCAGAAACTATTGGTAGCCTGGGTTGCCTAAAGACGTTAAGGCCTACGTCGCCCCTTGTGAGGTTTGTGCTAGGTCAAAGACTCCCAGGTCCCGACCAGCGGGCTCACTACGTTCTTTGCCCATTCCCCAGAGACCTTGGATCCATATCTCCATGGATTTTATCACCGATTTGCCTCCATCTCAAGGCAAGTCAGTGGTGTGGGTTGTAGTAGACCGCTTCAGTAAGATGTGCCACTTTGTGCCCCTCAAAAAACTACCCAATGCTAAGACGTTAGCTACCTTGTTTGTCTAACACATCCTGCGTCTCCATGGGGTCCCTGTCAATATTGTTTCTGACAGAGGGGTACAATTTGTTTCTTTGTTTTGGAGAGCCTTCTGTAAAAAGTTGGAGATTGATCTGTCCTTCTCCTCTGCCTTCCATCCTGAAAATAATGGCCAAACTGAGAGGACTAATCAGTCTCTAGAACAATATTTAAGGTGTTTTATCTCTGACTGTCAATATGATTGGGTCTCATTCATTCCCCTCGCCGAATTTTCCCTTAATAACCGGGTCAGTAACTCGTCAGGGGTCGCCCCCTTTTTCTGTAATTTTGGGTTTAATCCATAGTTCTCCTCCGTTTCACCTGGTAGTTCCAACAATCCCGAGGTAGAGGTCGTTCATCGGGAACTGTGCACAGTCTGGGCTCAGGTTCAGAAGAACCTAGAGGCGTCCCAGAGCATACAAAAAAC
The DNA here is from genome assembly GCF_050947455.1 of Rhinoderma darwinii. Taxonomy (NCBI): domain Eukaryota; kingdom Metazoa; phylum Chordata; class Amphibia; order Anura; family Rhinodermatidae; genus Rhinoderma; species Rhinoderma darwinii. Next base: position 664,837,595 of record NC_134687.1, read on the forward strand.
TCAGGCAGATAGAAGACGTTCCGCTAACCCCTTGTTTATGGTCGGGGATCTGGTGTGGCTATCGTCAAAGAACTTGCGCCTTAAAGTCCCGTCCAAGTAGTTTGCTCCCCGGTTTATAGGGCCGTACAAGGTCATTGAAGTCCTCAATCCTGTCTCCTTCCGACTGGAGTTGCCATCTTTTCGAGTACACGACGTGTTTCATGCCTCCCTCCTTAAAACGCTGCTCCCCGTCCTTGGCTCCCTCGAGGAAACCTCCTGTCCCCGTTCTCACCCCTGAGGGGGTAGAATTCGAGGTGGCCAAGATTGTGGACAGCAAGATGGTCCAAGGCTCCCTCCAGTAACTGGTCCATTGGTGAGGATACGGGCCTGAGGAGAGGACTTGGGTACCCGCCCGGGATGTTCACGCTAGGGTATTGGTCAGGAGGTTCCACCTTCGTTTCCCCAATAAACCAGGTTCATCTAGAAAGGGTCCGGTGGCCCCTCATAAAAGGGGGGGTACTGTTAAGGATCTGCCAGGCACAGCTTCTGTATCCACGCCCATAGGTAATCAGTCTGCACCTGCTTCTATGTCTGTGAGACTGACTCCATCTTCCACCACTCAGGATGGCAGGCTTAGGAGTGGGAGAGCCTATCACAGCCTGGCCAGACGGAGCTAGCTCCCGCCCTGTCTATTTATACCTGCCTTTCCTGTTCCTCCTTGCTTGTGATTCTTCTCTGTTGGTTTCCTGGCCCTGCTGCAGCTTCTTTAACTACTTGTCCCTGCTTCGTATTGACCCTGGCTTACTGACTACTCTCCTGCTCTGCGTTTGGTACCTCGTACACTCCTGGTTTGACTTGGCTTGTTCACTACTCTCCTGCTCTGCGTTTGGCACCTCGAACTCTCCTGGTTTGACTCGGCTCGTTTACTACTCTAGTTGCTCACGGTGTTGCCGTGGGCAACTGCCCCGTTTCCCTTTGTTCTGTGTTTCCTTGTCTGGTTGTCTGTCGTGCACTTACGGAGTGTAGGGACCGTCGCCCAGTTGTACCCCGTCGCCTAGGGCGGGTCGTTGCAAGTAAGCAGGGACTGAGTGGCGGGTAGATTAGGGCACACTTGTCTGTTTCCCTATCCCTGTCATTACAGTTTGTTAAAAGACCAGAGATTTTTGTGAACGGTTTACCACATTGAAACCTTTTACCCCCTTTGAGCTGTACTTGTGGTAACAATATATGATCGGTCAGGAGAAGGTTCCTTATAATTAGTGAAATTATATGATAGGTCTTTACTGTGAAGTCCTGGATGTAAGGGTAATGAGGTTTTCTCCTGAAGATTGCTGCATGATATCTTCATCTTCTACTTTATAATTGATCGATACCATGAAGTTTCCCCCAGAGATTTTACTGGGATTTTCTGTTAGGATTAAAAAAAAAATTTTGATTTTCTTTCACAATAGAAAAGTTGACAAACTTATAGCATTCGTATTAGGCAGGAAACACACATGCAGTGTTTTGAGCCAAAGTCAGAAATGGATCAAGCAGGAAGAAGTTTAAGCCATGACTTTTGACTCCATTCCTGCCTTATAACGCTTTGTATAACACTTTAAAATAAATCTGACAGTCCAGGATTCTGGTCTACACTCAGTCCTCCACTATTAATTTATTACATAAAGCTTGACTTAATAAAATTATTTTTTTTGAAACGCAGAACCTGGTCTGGCAATGAAGCCTGTGTGTGTACATCTGGGCGCTTTTACTTGTTTTACTAGCTGGGCGTTGTGAATGGAAGTTTATGATGCTTACGAATCAGCATCATCCACTTCTCTTCGTTACCACCCAGCTTCTGGCAGTTCAGACACACAGCGTGTCCTCGCTCATCCGACGCGATGAAGTTCCTGTGGGAGGAAGTGAGTGACGTCAAAGCGTGATCTCGCGAGGACACGCTGTGTGTCTGTGCACTGCCAGAAGCTGGGTGGTAACGAAGGGAAGTGGATGATGCCGATTCCTCAGCATCATACACTTCCATTCACAACGCCCAGCTAGTAAAACAAGTAAAAACGCCCAGATGTACACACACAATACACGCCCACTTGGACAAAACTTTAAACACGCCCAGTTGTACTTAAGAAAGGCTCATTTGCATAAATATAAAAATGGTCATAACTTGGCCAAAAATGCTCGTTTTTGAAAAAAAACAAAACGTTACTGTTATCTACATTACAGCGCCGATCTGCTGCAATAGGAGATAGGGGTTTTAAAATCTGGTGACAGAGCCTCTTTAAATACTAATGAGACATACACAATCTTAACTGACAGTCTAATCTTGGCCACGGTCTACATTTAACAAGATAATGTGTCATGAGACAAATCACAGGATGTCACGTTGGGTTCGTGGACCCACTGGGCCGTACCGTCTTTTCGGTAAGGCAGCTGGCCAACAGGACGCAGGTCAAAGTCTATAGTTCGTATAGGTACCTGTGGCAGCTCGTACAGTAGCAAGGCAGGCTTGGCAGGAACTTGGCAGCAGGTGAAAGTCAGGCGTGGAGAAGCAGGACAGGCGTGGTATACAGCACAGCACGGCACTAGATCAGGATACAAGTATAGGATACAGGAACAGGAACACTGGGAGCAGGAAACACTAAGAGGCCATATGCAAGACAGAGTAGGAATACACAACAAAGCTCAGGCAAAGAACTAGGGGGCTGGACCCCTCTTATAGTCCACAGTACTCACGGGTCAAGGGTCAAGAACGAGGACCGGTGCGCGCGCTGCCCCTTTAAGAGTGGGCACGAGAGTGCCAGCGCACCCTACGGGATCCGGCTGTGGCAAGTAGACACGAGCGCTGACTTCTCCTGAGGAGGAGGCAGGGGCCAGCGCTTGCCGACTCGTGGCTGCGGCTTTCACGGGGAGAACGGAGCTGACAGCCCGCAGCCATGGACATTACACAGGAAGAATTCATGGACATGATAATGAGGTCTGCATGTCCTAATGGCTAACCAGTCACCGGATCTCAATTTTATAGAACATCTGTGGGATGTAGTGGAATAGACAGAGTGAAGTTAATAATCAGAATCTGGAATAAAGGTTTCCAGTACATAGTAATATCATTTCACTAAGAATTCAGGCTGTTCTAAGGGGAAAGAGTGTTCTGTCAAGTATTGATAATGTGAACCTAATGAAATGAAGTGGCCTCATTCACGTTTTAGTCATGTGACAATTTAATAGCAAATTGTTGTTCTATTTCTCTGCCAACCTATATTTATTTGGTCCTGTTTTTCTCAGAACATATAGGGCTTAAAATAAGTGATATATTTAACTGTGATGGAGTGGGAGAGTCGGAGAGGAGAAAACTCAGCTGGATGTTTTAAAACATCCTTGCAGAGATAGGTGTGGACCACCAGGGCATTTATAAGCTATGGGCAGTCAGCAAATGGTTAAAATAGGTGCTTCCTAATAATCATGGATCTGTTTTTTTTAATCTAATATAAAAACCACATCTTTAAACCCATTTTGAAAACTTCTTAAAAGACCCTTAAAAAAAAGACGACTTTTCAGAATAATCTGTCATATGTGTGTACAGGAGAAATAACACTATTTCTGGCCATTACATGACTTGTATCTGGCATTCTTTTAGCAGTTTTCCCTCTGCAGGCTCTATCTTTAAATCTCAGTTTTCCCTAAGGTAGTGGATGGAGCCTAACAGCTATCATGTCTTCTATACACTGCACACAGAGCAGAGAGCCACCCTGGTCTACTATCTCTTTGTAGGTCACCCTTAGAAGCTGCAGCAGCATGGAGCACATCATACAGCAGTAAGGAGCAGTGTAGCGGAAAATCCAGCACATAGGTGACATATAACTCTTACCAGCAGCCTATGGCTACTCTCTCTGCTTCTGCTGCCCCTCTCCTCTTCAAAAACTTTTGACAACAGCATCTGTGTCTTTGTGCTCCTGCTCCCTCCTTCTGCTTCCCCTTCCTTTCCCATAGACTTCTATAAGCAGCAGCGTCCGTGTGTCTCTCTCCAAGTGGCACTAACTGTAGCGTCCGTGGCCACGGGCCGTCGGGTTTACTTACCTCCCGACGCCCACAGCCATGGATCTGTGAGCGCTGGTCTCCATCTCCTTCCTAGGAGACTCCAGCGCTCACTTCCGCTCCGGTCCGCTGTGTCCCGTAGGGTGCGCGCGCGCACTCTCGTGCCCGCTCTTAAAGGGCCAGCGCACACATGAAAACAATCATCATCATCAACTCACATGATTTCCTGGACTGTAAGAAGGCCCCTGTTATTCTGATCCTTGCCTGAGCGTTGTTTGTCGTATCCTAGTTTGTCTAAGCAAATGGTCTCCTAGTGTTTTCCAGTTCCCAGTGTTCCCTCTATCCCGTGCTATCCTGGTCAAGTGCCGTGCTGTGCTATAGTCGTGCTGTGCTGTATTCTACGCCTGTCCTGCTACTCCACGCCTGACGTCTACCTGCTGCCTAGTCCCAGCCGAGCCTGCCTTGCTACTGTCCGAGCTGCCACAGGTACCCTATACGAACTATAAACTGTGACCTGCGTCCTGTTGGCCAGCTGCCATACCGCCAAGGCGGTATGGCCCAGTGGGTCCATGAATCCTATGTGACACTAACTTCACATAAAATTTTCATGGATAAATGCTAAACTATAACAGTAAGTAAATTACAAAGTTGATATATATATCAGGAATACTATTAGATTACCACAAGTTGTTTGAAAAGTTAGTGTCCATTTAAAGAAGACATGTTCCAAAAAGCGATTTAGTGTATAGTAGATTACAGCGGAGATCTGATTGCTTGATATTGAGGCCTAAGGTTGTACTACGGAAATATCCTGAAGACAACATGTCCCCTGGTGACTTGTGTGCAGAGTTGTCATGGGGACCTTGTGGGTTTTCTAATAGCTCCTCAATTCTTGTCCCAGGCTCATATTAAATATAGAACTATAATGAGGATCTTTCTTCTCAACTGTTATTATTAGAAGATTTTTAATGGAAGAACCAAATAAATGACAAAGTACAAAGGAAATAACCAAAATGTATGTGTTTTTTCATTTCGATTGTCTCCTAAAATGATGTTTAACCGGTTGAGGACTGTCCACTGTGTATATATGGTGCAGGTTTAAGTTTGCTGCCTGAGTGATTGAGCAGCTAAATGTCGGGTGCCCGGTCGTCAGAGACTGCCAAGGACCCTGGAAAGAAGACAAAGGTACTTTTTACCACTTGTCTTCTCTGCACTCACGTACACAACGCTCAATGAGCGCTGCTGCCTCTATTGATCTTGGTGGTCATGTGACTAGTCACACGATCGCCGAGAAGCCGGTAGTAGGAGGCTGCTGCTGTCTCGAACTAGACCAAGCACAGCCTATCACGGACAATAGTCACTATAACAGGGCTGATCTCCCCTACTGTAAAGCGCCAGTTACAGAGGAAAAGTATAGTGTAAAAAAAATAAAATGAAATAATAAAAGTTCCCCAAATGTCTTTTCTGATGGAAAGGCCATAAAAATAAAAGTTAAAAAACAAAACAAAAATAAATGAAGTAAAAATTACACATAAACGGGCTGAGCACGCTCCATACTCAACGGGTGTCGGCTGTGTAATATAGCCGACACCTTACTGCAACGGGTGAAATCAAAGATAATTTGATTCCGCCCGTTTTATGTTATTTAACCCGCACGGTGAACGCTGTACAAAAAAAGTAATTAAAGACGTCAGAATTATTGTTTTTTGTCACCTTAGCTCCCCTAAAAAAAGTGATAAAAAAATTCACATGTATCGCAGAATGGTATTAATAAAAACTACAGCTCATCCCACAAAAAAAAATAAGCTATCACACCAATCAAGCAAATTTTTAGTTTTATCTCGAAATTGTTAATTTTCTTATCAAAATAAAGGAGAAAAGGCTCCCCAACACTTGTAAAGAAAATTCCCTAGAGTACGGAAATACCCCATATGTGCTCGTAAACTGCTCAGAAGAGAAGAAGCACAGATTGTGATGGATTTGTTTCTGGGAGCCATGTTTCATTTGCAAAACACCTTTGAGACCAAAACAGTGGAAACACCCAAAAAAGTGACCCCTTAAGAAATTTATTAGGTGTGTAGAGAATTTTGACCCCACAGGTGTTTCTCCAGAAATGAATGCGTTGCGGATGGTAAAAAGTGGAAATTGTTCCACAAATATGCCATTTCAGAGTCCAATATGTTGTGCCCAGCTTGTGCTATTGGAGACACACACCCCAAAAATTGTTACAAGGGTTTTCCATGTTAGAGGAAAAGAAGGAGATGATCCAGCGCTGTGTCAGGGTAAAAGGGATACGTAGTTCCCACTTTTATTGATATGAAGAAAAAATACTTAAAAATTAAAAGGAGACGCAGTCTCAAGGTAGTTGATGATGCGGGCAGATGCCCGCCCCTACGCGTTTCGAGCACAGACAGAAATTTCTTGCCATGAATAAGAGCACTGCCTGTGCTCGAAACGCGTAGGGTCAGGCATCTGCCCGCATCATCAACTACCTTGAGACTGCGTCTCCTTTTAATTTTTAAGTATTTTTTCTTCATATCAATAAAAGTGGGAACTACGTATCCCTTTTACCCTGACACATGATACATTTATATGTAATATGTGAGGAGTACATCAGGGTATATGTAATATGTGAGGAGTACATCAGGGTATATGTAATATGTGAGGAGTACATCAGGGTATATGTAATATGTGAGGAGTACATCAGGATATATGTAATATGTGAGGAGTACATCAGGGTATATGTAATATGTGAGGAGTACATCAGGGTATATGTAATCTGTGAGGAGTACATCAGGGTATATGTAATATGTGAGGAGTACATCAGGGTATATGTAATCTGTGAGGAGTACATCAGGAGTATATGTAATATGTGAGGAGTACATCAGGATATATGTAATATGTGAGGAGTACATCAGGGTATATGTAATATGTGAGGAGTACATCAGGATATATGTAATCTGTGAGGAGTACATCAGGGTATATGTAATATGTGAGGAGTACATCAGGGTATATGTAATATGTGAGGAGTACATCAGGATATATGTAATATGTGAGGAGTACATCAGGATATATGTAATATGTGAGGAGTACATCAGGATATATGTAATCTGTGAGGAGTACATCAGGGTATATGTAATATGTGAGGAGTACATCAGGATATATGTAATATGTGAGGAGTACATCAGGGTATATGTAATATGTGAGGAGTACATCAGGGTACGTGTAATCTGTGAGGAGTACATCAGGGTACGTGTAATATGTGAGGAGTACATCAGGGTACATGTAATATGTGAGGAGTACATCAGGGTACATGTAATATGTGAGGAGTACATCAGGGTATATGTAATATGTGAGGAGTACATCAGGGTACATGTAATATGTGAGGAGTACATCAGGATATATGTAATATGTGAGGAGTACATCAGGGTACGTGTAATCTGTGAGGAGTACATCAGGGTACATGTAATATGTGAGGAGTACATCAGGGTATATGTAATATGTGAGGAGTACATCAGGGTATATGTAAAATGTGCGGAATACATCAGGATATATGTAATATGTGAGGAGTACATCAGGGTATATGTAATATGTGCGGAGTACATCAGGATATATGTAATATGTGAGGAGTACATCAGGATATATGTAATATGTGAGGAGTACATCAGGGTATATGTAATATGTGAGGAGTACATCAGGATATATGTAATATGTGAGGAGTACATCAGGGTATATGTAATATGTGAGGAGTACATCAGGGTATATGTAATCTGTGAGGAGTACATCAGGGGTATATGTAATATGTGAGGAGTACATCAGGGTATATGTAATATGTGAGGAGTACATCAGGGTATATGTAATATGTGTGGAGTACATCAGGATATATGTAATATGTGAGGAGTACATCAGGGTATATGTAATATGTGAGGAGTACATCAGGGTGTATGTAATATGTGAGGAGTACATCAGGGTATATGTAATATGTGAGGAGTACATCAGGGTATATGTAATATGTGAGGAGTACATCAGGATATATGTAATATGTGAGGAGTACATCAGGGTATATGTAATATGTGAGGAGTACATCAGGATATATGTAATATGTGAGGAGTACATCAGGGTATATGTAAAATGTGAGGAGTACATCAGGGTATATGTAATCTGTGAGGAGTACATCAGGGTATATGTAATATGTGAGGAGTACATCAGGGGTATATGTAATATGTGAGGAGTACATCAGGGTATATGTAATATGTGAGGAGTACATCAGGGTATATGTAATATGTGAGGAGTACATCAGGGTATATATAAGGTGTGCGGAGTACATCAGGATATATGTAATATGTGCGGAGTACATCAGGGTATATGTAATATGTGAGGAGTACATCAGGGTATATGTAATCTGTGCGGAGTACATCAGGGTATAATAAGAGGGTATAATAATGGGGTATATAATACAATTCTCCATAGACGTGTGTTACGCTGTGAAGCAATCCGTTATGCACAGGCCGGTGTCACACTGATAAATGCTGTGCTTTCCGATCCCCTTTTGGTCCACACTCTGCACCTTTGTAGTTTGGGGTATTTTGCTGGGAAAGTGTTGTCCTGGTATAATACGGCCCCCTCGCTTCCAGCAGATATGTTTGGGCCTTCCCTTCCTGGTTCCCAAATATTAGAGCCCTGATAATCGCCTCCTGAAACAGAAGGAAAGTTCCCCTTGGACCGGCTCATCTGCATATTTTTTCATCCTCGACTAATGGGAGTCATATCTTTTTTATTTTTTCATAGACGTTGTGGTTTGAGGGCTTTTATTAATACCATTGTGGGGTACGTGCAACTTTTTATTCCATTTGGCAAACTGATCAAAAAAAGGCAATTTTTTTTAAATGTGGCGTTCACTGTTCTGTATAAATCACGCTATCTTTATCTTGCCGGTTATTTTTATTTTTTTTTTTTGTTTTGTTGATTGAGCAGATTAACCCCTTCAGGACCGAGCTCACTTTGGCCTTCAGGACCAGCCCCATTTTTTCAAATCTGACATGTGTCACTTTATGTGGTAATAACTCCGGAATGCTTTTGCCTATCTAAGCGATTCAGAGATTGTTTTCTCGTGACATATTGTACTTTATGCTAGTGGAAAAATTTGGTCAATAAATTCATTGCCTATTTGTGAAAAACACCAAAATTTTGAGAACATTTTCAAAAATTATGATTTTTCTAATTTTAAATTTATCTGCTTGTAAGACAGATAGTAATACCACACAAAATAGTTACTATTTCACATATTCCATATGTCTACTTTATATTTGAATTGTTTTTTGAACATTATTTTATTTTTCTACGTTACAAGGCTTAGAACTTTAGCAGCAATTTCTCACATTTTCAAGAAAATTACCAAAACCTATTTTTATAGGTACCAGTTCAGTTCTGAAGTGGCTTTGAGGGCCTTATATATAGAAACCCACATAAGTCATCCAATTTTAAAAACTTCACCCCTCAAGTATTCAATACAGCATTTAGAAAGTTTCTTAACCTTTTAGGTATTTCATAGGAATTAAAGCAAATTAGAGGGGAAGTTTACAAATTTCTTTTTTTTGTCGGAAATTTTCATTTTAATCCATTTTTTTCTGTAACACAAAAGGATTTACCAGAGAAACGCAACTCAATATATATTACCAGGATTGTGCAGTTTTTAGAAATATCCCACATGTGGCTCTATTGCACTAATGGACTGAATCACCGGCCTCAGAAGCAAAGGAGCACCTAGTGGATTTTGGGGCCTCCTTTTTATTAGAATATATTTTAGGCACCATGTCAGGTTTGAAGAGGTCTCATGGGGCCAAAACTGTGGAAACACCTCCAAAAAGACACCGTTTGGCAAACTACACACCTCAAGGAATTCATCAAGGGGCGTAGTGAGCATTTTAACCCCACAGGTTTTTTTGCTGAATTATGTGGAATTAGTCCGTAAAAATTAAAATCTACATTTTTTTCAATAAAACTTAGAAATTATACATTTTTACAAGCAATAAAGAAGAAAAAGCACCCCAAGATTTGTAAAGCAATTTCTCCTGATTACGGCAATACCCCATATGTGGTAATAAACGGCTGTTTGGACGCACAGCAGGGCTCAGAAGCGAAGAAGCGCTATTTGGCTATTGGAGATCAAGTTTACTCAATTGGTTTTCGGGTGTCATGTCGCATTTCCAAAGCCCCTGAGGGACCAAAACAGTGGACAACCCCCAGAAAAGACCCCATTTGGGAAACTACAGCCCTAAAAAGAATTTGTCTAGGGGTATAGTGAGCATTTTGATCCCATAGTTTTTTTGCTGAATTAGGCCGTCAAAACTTCTATTGTTTTTATTCTTTTTTACGGCGTTCACCGTGCGTTATAAGTGACATATTTAATTTATTCTGCGGGTCGATGCGATTACGGCGATACCATATGTATAAAGGTTTTTTATGTTTTATGGTGTTTGCACGATAAAATCACGGTTTTAAGAAAATTGTCGTTTTTGTGTCGCAATATTCTAAGAGCCACAACATTTTTATTTTTCTATCAGGAAAGCTGTGTAAGGGCTTGTTGTTTGCGGAACAAACTGTAGTTTTTATTGGTACAATTTTTGGGTACATGCGACTTTTTGATCCCTATTTATGAAAATGATTTGGGAGCTGAAGTGACTAAAAATAGCGATTCCGGTAAGGTTTTTCAATTATTTTTTTTATGGTGGTCACCGTTCGGGATAAATGACATGATATGTTAATAGCTCAGGCTGTTACGGACGCAGCGATACCAATTATGCATAGTTTATTTATTTTTTCCAATAATAAAGGACTTTATAAGGGAAAAAAGTAAATTTTGACATTTTATTATTTTGACATTTTACTTTTGTACATTTTTTGTAACTTTTTTTTACTTTTTTAGTCCTTCTATGGACTTGAAGATCCAATTGTTGGATCGTTTTTATAATACCCTGCAATTCTTATGCCTGTCAGTTTCACACTGACAGGAGGCATATTAGGTCCTGCCTCTGGCAGGACGTAATTGCCTTCAATAAATGGCAGACCCGAAGCCTTTGTTAGGCTTCCGGTTGCCATAGCAATCGCCCCCCCCCCCGCAACAATCGACCCCATGCAATCGCGTAACGGGGTGCCGATGTTGCCATAACAACTTAAATGCGGCAGTCACTATTGACTGCCGCAATTAAGGGGTTAATCGGTTCGGATCACCGCTGTGATCCGACCCAATGTTTTCCCTCAGTACTAAGGCTGCTAGTAGCAGCCTGTACTGGGAGATGCCGGGCTGCGGGGAGCGTCTGTGTGCTCTGTTAGGAGCACACTTAGATGAACGGGCTGCAGGCACAACGACCAGCTCTGTAGCCCGTTAATCTACGTGGGGTGGTCGGGAAGGGGTTAAAGGCTTATTTTTGTGTGGTGAGCTGTAATTTTTGTTAATACATATGACTTTTTATTCACTTTTTATTACATTATGTTTTAGAGCTAAAGTGACCAAAAAAAATGGCGATTCTGACGGTTTCATTTTTTTTTTACGGTGTTCACCATGCGATTTAAATAATGTCATATTGTAATAATTCAGACTTTTTACGGAGACGGCGATACCAATTTTGTTTATTTTTTACAATACTTACAAAAAAACCTTTTCTCACATTTTTTTTAAATTTTTTGTACACCACTAAAAAATGTTTTTAACTATTTTTAACACTTTTTATTAGTCCCTGCACGGGCTTTGAACCAGCGATCGTCAGACATACTAATGTATTGAATTATTGACATTTTTACAGGCTCCTGGTGCCCCCCAAAATCTGATGCTAAGCCTAGTGCATGACCGGAGTCATAGATCACCTTGTAGAGAACTTCAATGTGCAGTCACAGCTCCCTCAGCTCCGGCACTATGTATAGCACATTGTCTGACGTGTTACTGTAATGTAGAACTAAGGAGGAACCCCACCTTACCAAACCTCCCAATTCACTCTCTAAATTCATTATTACTGACCTGTGGTAACATCTCCTGGAATTTCCTCCTCCACTTCACTCTTACATGGGTGATCGCCCCTCACCCGCTCTTCTTCTTCATCCTCCACTTTATTAGTCAGATCTTCCCCCTGATTTCACATATGTAACAATTCAGTACAATACAGCAGAGAGTGCGAGGAATCTAACAGATCAACATAAGAAACCACCAAAATCTATGACCCCATCTATGACCGCAGGACCAAAAAGCTCCACACCCCCCTATATAGATGTGGTATAGGGCTCAGCTTCACCTACCTGATGATTCTCTGGGACATTGTGATTTTCCTCTGGACAGTCCTGGGAATACAGAGGACTGGGACTTCTCTCTGGTGGATTTCTCCTACTGGATCCATCTGTAGGAAACACACAGTGATGGAATACCGGACTACTGTATATCTGTCTGTATATCACACACTTCCCTCTACACCTGCAATTCCATGTTTATTCAATCAAAGTCTAAATGTCGCGTCCTGAGATTTGCGGATACAGTTTACTGTGGTCGGGTGCAGAGGACATTTATTAAGAGCTCCTGACAACCAAAAAAAAGTGCCCTGGTACGTCCCGGGACAATGACACCTCTGCTTATTAGGGAATTCTACATTTCAAGAGAGGGAACCCACAGTGGAGACCCTCATATTTTATTAGTCACACAAAGGACCTGTATTAAGGAAAACAACTACTCCAAGTTCTCTCTCCACAAGGGATGGGAAACCACTGAGGTGTTGGAGGAAGCTCTACGGTTTTATAACACCAAGTTTCCTTTTACCTGGTGCGGTTATGAAGAATGAGAAAATAAAAATATATGATTACATTTAGTTAATTGGTCTTCAGTGAGCCCATGACCGCACCATTAGAGAGACGGCCTCCCTCCTGGACAGGAGACAGAAGCTCTATAGAGAGGGAACACCCCCATCCTCCTCTGTAGCAAGACTCATGGACCTATTAGGACAAATACGTCAATATATTTAAATGAAGACGACCCCCACTGTCCTCCTCAATATATACAATAATCAGCCATAACATTAAAACCACTGACAGGTGAAGTGAAGAACATTGACAATGCACCTGACAAGGGAGGAGATATTTGGCAGCAAATTAACAGTTTTTAAAGTTGATGTGTTGGAAAGATGGGCAGGCAAAAGAATCTGAGCGACTTTGACAAGGGATAAATTGTGAGGGCTAGACGACTGGGTCAGAATCAGCATCTCCAAAATGGAAGGTCTTCTGGGGTGTTCCTAGTATACAGTGGTTAGTACGTATCAAAAGTGGTCCAAGGAAGGACAACTGGTGAAAGGGTCATTGATGTGCGTGGGGAACAAAGGCCTGGCCGTCTGGTCCGATCCCACAGGAGAACTACTGCAGAACAAACTGTTCAAAAACATAATGCTGGCTATGATTGAAAGGTGTCGGAACACACAGAGCGCCTCTCATTGTGGCCAGCCGCGTCTACACAAGCGCCATTTCACAGGAACCAGCATACTACAGTGCCTGAGGAGGGTCAAGGAGATCTCTCTTCCGATCCTCCGAGGCGGAGATACACAGTATTGCAAGGATTGAGTTTGACTCAACCGCTCTCCCTCCTCCTTTCTTTATTTAGTGAGATAGACGCGCGCGCGTGTGTGTGTGTGTGTGTGTGTGTGTGTGTGTGTGTGTGTGTGTGTGTGTGTGTGTGTGTGTGCGTGCGTGCGTGCGTGGTGGTTGTACATAGCAGGTCCGAGTATAGAGAAATCATCTTGATAGGCACGTGTGCTCTCCTTCCGATCTTCACTATGATACTAACAGCTTGTGTGATCTTGTCTGTGAAACCCTCCGCTGCCATCTCTAACACTGAGAGAAGGGAGGGGGAAGAGCAGTAGAGTCAGCCATTAGGAGCAGTGCACTGACGGATTTGAGTTAGAATTTGCAGGAGACCAACTGTCCACAGGGGTTTTGCAAAGTCCACAGCAGCCAAATGGCCGGAAATTGTAATGAAGACTATTTAGAAAGTTGCTTAATTTTGAATTGAGAAAGAAAATGAACAATAAAAAATATTTCAGTTCAAAAAGGGGAACATAGCCTTTAAAAGGAACCGGTTAGTAGGTTTAAAGCCTCTAAACCACCAGTATGCCGTCATGAAGCCAGAGTTTAGCGCTGTAAACCTGCCTACCTCAAAAAAAGGACATTTAGGGAATGGTTAGTAAAGTAAATGACAACTTACCGGAAGAAGTCCAGCAGCATCGGGTGCATGCACATATGAAGCCGAGGACACTACACCTCACTTTACTGTGCATGCGCAGTGAACCGTCCTCTGCTTCATATGCGCCTGATGTCGCTCCCGAGCTCCTTTCGGTAAGTTGTAATTTACTTTACTAACTATTCCCTAACGTCTGTTTATGAGGTAGGCAGGTATTGAACACTAGACCCCGGCTGTATATCGGTATGCTGGTGGTTTAGTGGCTCCAAACCTACTGACACGTTCCCTTAGTTATTATTGGTTGATCAAGGTTTCTTAGAAGGTGTGAACCTCTACGGTTTCGATATCAATGTATTTCTATGTTATTATGTATAAAATCAGATGCACGTCCTGAATATGTTATAGAATCACTGGTTGTGCAATTCCCAAAAGTCTGCTGGAGACCGTCGGGAGTAAGCGTGCAAATAAAACCGCAACCCCAAATCCGTCACAACTCTGATCGAAAGAATCTAAGGCTACTCTGAGGTATTCGCCAGAGCCCACCGCAAGGCGGGATGGTTTTTGATGCACAGAACCCAGGTTGTTCTAACAGAGCTCAGTGTTGTATAAGGGGTGCAATGCAGGCTACACCTGAACAGTTAACCAGCCAGCCAGAGGGTAAACAGAAAGTCCAAAACAGAGCTAGTGGAAATCAGGTAAGCAGAGGTCACAACCAGCCGGGAGCAGATAATCAAAACCGGTAAACAAGGGGTTAACGAGAGACACGCCGAGGTCAGTTTCCAAGAAGTCCAAGGCACAGGGTAAGTGAGAGCTTGATCACAACACCTAAGAAAGGAGAAAATTCACAAGCAAAGAAAGCGGGAGGAGGCCAGGTATAAATACCCCACCCTACACCTGACAGGAAGAAGACAGAGAAGTGGGACAGGCTCAGGAAGGTAACAGAACCCCCCAGAGGCTACATCAGTAGTCATGGCGATCTTAAAGACACAGACGCTTCCTAACAGAATACAGATAAATCAGAACAGAATCTTAGGCATTGACCCCATCAGGAACGTCTGACAAACTCTCCGATTTTATGAGCTGGATGACAAAGGGAAATCATTGTGTGTGGGCGGGGGGAGCAGGACTCACAGGCTTTCTCTAGGAGTCCTGGCAGTATTTATACTGTTCTTTACATGAAAATACTGAAGGATGTCATAGAAAACGTTATAGCCCAGATCTCAGCGTCTACCCCCCGATCCTGTGCTGCCCTCTGATAGGGGAACATAAGAGACCTGAGACATCCATACTAAATGGATTGTTCTAACTGGACAAATTTTCTCAAAAAGGAAGCTGGTCCAGAGAGTAGGCGTGCGCCATGGGACCTGCGGCTGAAAGATCCGACTATCAGCTCATATCACCGGACAAAACTGCGGGCGGTCACATAATTAATATGTATGTAATATTACACAACTCCCAATCACATGAACCCCAACAATATAATACCATGGAAGTCGCTCTTTAACCCTCTCACTGCTTGTCCGGAGCTGTGCTCATGCAGAGGGAAAAGTACTGAGCGCAGCTCGGACAGTAGTGTTACTGCAGGGAGAACGGCGTGTAATGAGCAGCAGCTTCTCCCTGCACAGTAACAGTAAAGTTTAACAGTCCATGACCACCCTGACCAGGTCTTCTGCATTTCTAGCGTCCTGCTGTTGGATTCCGCTTGTTCTTGAGTTCAATCCTCCTGAAACTCCATTCCAATAAAATGCTTAAAATAAAATGTAACGGAGTGTAAAATAAATAAAGCATTATATCTCCGCACACACATTGTTCAACCTGTTTTACTTACAATCGGACAGATCCCTGGATCCACATTCCTCATTACTACCAGTGACCCTGTGTATTGTGTCTTACAAGGAAGATCTTTAACCCTTTCTAATCTCTCTCCACACCTTACCATTACCAAATCCTGTCTGAGCAGGTTCCATGACTTTACGGTACGGACAGTGATGTGCGGCATTAGGACGTTGTCATGAAATTGCATTCAACTCATCTGAATGTGGTTACTACAAATTCATGCACCTGCTGCAGAAAGAACCACATTCAGATATATGGAAACTTCTGCGTGTGAACATAACCTAGTGCAGCACTGCAGCAAAGCGAGGATTGTGTGATCAGAGATCAGGAATCACCTGTTTATACTGCACATGATGAAATTAACACTTCAACAAATAAACAAACAAAATATAATATCTATATCTTCTTACCTTGTGATGTGCGCGGCCGATAGTCCTCCATCATGACCTACTCGTACAGATCCTTGTGTCCTTCTAGATACTCCCACTCCTCCATGGAGAAATAGACAGTGACATCCTGACACCTTATAGGAACCTGACACACACAATGATACAGTCATCACCCAGACACCTCCAGTGCTGTTACTGTAGAATTTCCCTGCAGTGTCACCTCTCCAGTCAGCAGCTCAGTCATCTTGTAGATCAGTTCTAAGATCTTCTTCTCATGTATCCGGGAGTGAGGGGGAGGCTCTGTGATGGGGCTCTGACTACTGCTCCATCCTCCTGACTCATGGATGATGGGAGTCGTACAGTCACCCGATGTCTTCTTCACTATTGTGTACTCCTGTGTATGGAGAGAGACACTTAGAGAACTGAACACAGTATTCCCCCCTCAGTAGAGAGGGAGATTGTGACCCCGCTGTATAGAGCTCTAGTGACCCCACATCTGTAATACTGGAGACCTCACCTACAAAAAGACATTGAGAAAATACAACGAGGCCAAAACTAAAAAGGAAATAATATTGGGGGGACTAGATGGACCATGTGCTCTCCTCCTGCCGTCATCTTCTATGTTTCTATATAGAGGTCATCCTGATCCTCCTGGTTCCTTGTCATTGCTCTACAACATTACTATTGCTGCATTGGTGACATGACACATAACTGACCATATTGGTGGCTGATCTTCAGCTTTTCTGCTGGTGGCTTCTTGACGTCACTTGGAAGGTCTGGACGCTGTTATACAGGACACTGGATTCTTCCTATTACTTCCTATTATGTAATGTCCCTTCCTTATGTGGGACTTGTTCTATAATGTAGAAAAGTTTACCTTTCCGCTCAACAGGTAGATGATCTCCAAGGTGAAGTCTAATATTCTTCTGCTCATCTCATTCCTGTCCTTGTCCATCCTTGGTGGGTCACTCAGGAGAAGGAGCGTTGTGGAGGAGAAGATGAGAAAACTGGAGGATCTAGTACTGCAGACGTCTTTATGGAGAAAGGAGAAGATGGAAATCATACAGGGGACACCATCATGTGTGACATACAGAACCTCACTTATTGATCATTGAGAGAAACATCTTCTCAGAGCCGTCACCACATGGAATAAAGGGGTATTCCCAACACGGACATTTCTCCCCAGGATATGCCAGAAATGTCTGGTAGATGCGGCTCCACCTCTGGCCGTGCTCGGCTGTTTCTGGACCTCCTATACAAGTGAATGGAGAGAGTTGTGCACATGTGTGGTCACCTCTCCATTCATTCTCCCCCTGGATGTAGTCATCACCTCACCAGGCAGGTCGGGGGACCCCCGTTCTCCACATAGAGGTGGGACCCCCATATATCAGACATTTATGGCATATCTCTCAGGTGAGAAGAGTAAAATGAAGACACCCCCCCCCCCCAATGAAGACCTGACTCCTGACAACCTGACACATGGCGGATACTGGAGAGACATTGCTGACATCTCACAGGACGTGGTGCACACTATGCAGTCAGTGTTTGATATGAACGGTGAGGTTCTGCAGCAGCTGAGGTGTATTTATATATAGGGAACATGCAGTGTGATCTCTTATCATCATGTTATAGCGCAGGTGGAGCGGAGCAGAGTGATACATTGTTTTGTGGGATAAGATTCAGTATAAGTTTGAATTTTACTCATTTAACCCCTTCCTGCACAGGACATTTACCGCTCAGGAGTTGTTCACATGACATAGGGAAGACCGGACACCTGCTGCAAAGGCCGGAGACCGGAGAGGACGTCGACCCCGAACATTTAACTACTTAGATGCCGTGGTCAATAGCGACTGCAGAATCTAAGCTGTAAGAAAGAGGGGGGGGGGTCCTCTGTGACAGATCATCGGCCCCTCGCGACACGATCACGGGGTATGGATGGCTGTCATGGCAGCCTTTGGTTATGAAGGTCCGCCATCTTTCTGCTCCCATTAAGCCCTTAAACGTAATCACGATATACTGCGATATTAGTATTACAGTGTATTGTACCAGCGATCTAATCATCACTAGATCACGTCCCCCAGAAGAGTAATGCCATTTGTTAAAAATAAATAAATAAAGTTTTTAGTTCTCTACAAAATATTATTAAATATAAAACCTTTTTCCCATTTTGTCTTTAAACGAACGGAAAAAACACAAATAATAAACATAACTGGTATCACCGCATCCGTAAACACAAGGATTACAATAAAATGTTATTTACCCTCACGGTGAACGCTGTAGGAAAAAAAAAAAAAACAAACCTAGAAGCTCCAAAAAAATAAATAAAAAAAGTAGTAAAAAGTGATCAAAAACTGCAGGTCGTCCTACAAAAAAAAAAGCCCTCACTCCGCTCCATCAACAGAAAAATAAGAGGCTCTGGCTCTGTATACATAGTTGGGAACATTTTTTTTCCAGGGACACTTAGGGTGTGGCTTCCTTGGTGGGTGTGTCTTATGGAGCAGGACTTTTCTGGTGGGTGGGGATTATGGGGTGTGGCTTAACTGGTAGGTGTGGCTAATGGGTGTGACTTATCCGGTGGGTGTGGGTTATGGGGCGTGACTTTCTTCCCAGAATTTATCCATACAAATAAACAAACAAAATATTCCCCACTAGTTTGGCTGACACCTAGAGAGATACCGGCCACCATAGTGGTTATCTGGCTGTTTACAGGCAGGTGATGTCTCACTTTATCACTAGGCCGAGGTGATATGTGCTAACACACAGCCCCCTGTACATAGTGCCACACACATCCCACTGTACATAGTGCCACACATAACCCACTGTACATAGTGCCACACACATCCCACTGTACATAGTGCCACACACATCCCACCGTACATAGTGCCACACATAACCCACTGTACATAGTGCCACACATAACCCACTGTACATAGTGCCACACACATCCCACTGTACATAGTGCCACACATAACCCACCGTACATAGTGCCACACATAACCCACTGTACATAGTGCCACACATAACCCACTGTACATAGTGCCACACATAACCCACTGTACATAGTGCCACACATAACCCACTGTACATAGTGCCACACATAACCCACTGTACATAGTGCCACACATAACCCACTGTACATAGTGCCACACATAACCCACTGTACATAGTGCCACACATAAACCTTGTAGATAGGGCCAAACACACACACACCCCTGTAGCTAATGCCACACCCCCTATAGATAGTTCCACACTGCCCCCTGTAGATGGTGTCACACAGAAAGCCCCCTGTACATGGTGCCACACACACACCCTGTAGATAGTGCCACACACACACAACCCTTGTAGATAGTGCCACACACCCCCTGTAGATAGTGTCACACACACACACCCCATGTAGATAATGCCACACACCCCCTGAAGATAGTGTCACACACACACACCCCATGTAGATAATGCCACACACCCCCTGAAGATAGTGTCACACACCCCCTGTAGATAGTGTCACACACACACACCCCATGTAGATAATGCCACACACCCCCTGTGGATAGTTGCAAATAAACACACACAGCCCTGTAGATAATGCTGCACACACCCCCCTGTAGATAGCGCTGCACACCCCACTGTAGATAGTGCCACACTCCCACACACACACACACAAACACACACACACACACACACCCCTGTAAATAGCGCCACACACCCCACTGTAGATAGTGCCACAAATAGACCCGTGTACATAGCTCCACACACACACCCCTGTAGATAGCACACACAGTCCCCTGTAGATCGTGCCACACAGACACCCCTGTAGATAGCACCACACCACCCGTGTACATAGTGCCACACACACACACACACACACCTCTAGATAATGCCACACACACACACCCCTGTACATAGTGCCGCACACACCCCCCTGTACATAGTGCCACAAACAGCCCCCTGTACATAGCGCCACAAACACCACTCCCTATAGATAGGCAATTGGGGCTCCCTATAAGAGTGGAATCCCCAGCCAGAGTGTTGCCGACGTCCTGGCCAGGGATTGCGCTCCAGGAAGAGTGAATGGCAGAGCAGGGAGCGGATCGTTTCCTTCTCCGCCATAGTATTTAATTGTATCTGTGTTCGGAGGATGCAGATACAATTGTATATGGCCGGGACACGTCCAGTACAATAATTTGCCGGGACTGTCTCTGTAAATACAGGACTGTTGGCAACTATGAGAATCCGGCGGCAGAAAAAAAAAAAAAAAAAACTTGAAACAAATAGTTTTTTTTTTAAATGTCGCACATCATGAAAAACAATAAAAATTTGTTATCACCGTAATCGTATCGACCGCAGAATACATTATGACGCTTTTAATGCACGGTGAACGCAGTAAAAACGAAACCCAAAAGACATTGGCGGAATCACAGATTTTCCCCATTTCACCCGACATAGAAGTTTTTCAGTTGCAGTGACATTATGTGATACTTTATATGACGCTCTGAAAATCTACAACTCGTCCCGCAGAATATAATCCTCACACCGCGGCACTGACAGGAAAACACAAAAGTTATGCCCTAGTTACACGACAGGGATTCCCGGCCATGTGACGGACGATTTTTGACACGGCCACAGTAGGAACAATAGACCCCAAATGGGGCAATTTACACGACCGATTTTTTGACAGCCCGGGCCATCAAAAAATGGAGCATGTCCTATTTTCGGCCATTCTCCCAGGCCGCACAGCTCCCATAGAAGTCTATGGGGCCGTGTAAAGAACGGCTGTCACTCGGATGTGATCCGAGCAACGGCCGTGCTTTCTGCCGCTCATTTGCTCTCTTCTCCATCTCGCAGTGTGAAGTGCATGTGAGGAGGAGGAGGGTATTTTTTTTTCTCCCTATAGGAGCAGAATCCCCAATCCCCGGCCACAGCGTTGCCGAAGCTGTGGCCGGGGATTCCGCTCCAGCAGAAGTCCCTGACTTCACTGTTTATATAAGGACAGTGACGGCAGGGACTTCTCGTGGCCCAGTCCCCTACTGCTGAAACTGAATCTCCAGGGCAGTTGCCGGTGTTTCCGCTCCAGGAGTAGTCCCTGACTCCACTGTCCATATAAGGACATTAAAGTCAGCCTTCTCCTGGAATGGTCTGTGTAGCACCACCTACAGGGGGGCTGTGTGGCACTACCTACAGGGGGCTGTGTGGCATTACCTACAGGGGGCTGTGTGGCATTACCTACAGGGGGCTGTGTGGCATTACCTACAGGGGGCTGTGTGGCATTACCTACAGGGGGCAGTGTGGCATTACCTACAGGGGGCAGTGTGGCATTACCTACAGGGGGCTGTGTGGCATTACCTACAGGGGGCTGTGTGGCATTACCTACAGTGGGCTGTGTGGCATTACCTACAGGGGGCTGTGTGGCATTACCTACAGGGGGCTGTGTAGCACTACCTACAAGGGGGCTGTGTGGCATTACCTACAGAGGGCTGTGTGGCACTACCTACAAGGGGGCTGTGTGGCACTACCTACAAGGGGGCTGTGTGGCACTACCTACAGGGGGCTGTGTGGCATTACCTACAGGGGGCTGTGTGGCACTACCTACAGGGGGCTGTGTGGCATTATCTACAGAGGGCTGTGTGGCACTACCTACAGGGGGCTGTGTGGCACTACCTACAGGGGGCTGTGTGGCACTACCTACAGGGGGCTGTGTGGCACTACCTACAGGGGGCTGTGTGGCACTACCTACAGGGGGCTGTGTGGCACTACCTACAGGGGGCTGTGTGGCACTACCTACAGGGGGCTGTGTGGCACTACCTACAGGGGGCTGTGTGGCACTACCTACAGGGGAGCTGTGTGGCACTACCTACAGGGGAGCTGTGTGGCACTACCTACAGGGGGCTGTGTGGCACTACCTACAGGGGGCTGTGTGGCACTACCTACAGGGGGCTGTGTGGCACTACCTACAGGGGGCTGTGTGGCATTACCTACAGGGGGCTGTGTGGCATTACCTACAGGGGGCTGTGTGGCACTACCTACAGGGGGCTGTGTGGCACTACCTACAGGGGGCTGTGTGGCACTACCTACAGGGGGCTGTGTGGCATTACCTACAGGGGGCTGTGTGGCACTACCTACAGGGGGCTGTGTGGCACTACCTACAGGGGGCTGTGTGGCACTACCTACAGGGGGCTGTGTGGCACTACCTACAGGGGGCTGTGTGGCATTACCTACAGGGGGCTGTGTGGCACTACCTACAGGGGGCTGTGTGGCACTACCTACAGGGGGCTGTGTGGCACTACCTACAGGGGGCTGTGTGGCACTACCTACAGGGGGCTGTGTGGCACTACCTACAGGGGGCTGTGTGGCACTACCTACAGGGGGCTGTGTGGCACTACCTACAGGGGGCTGTGTGGCACTACCTACAGGGGGCTGTGTGGCACTACCTACAGGGGGCTGTGTGGCACTACCTACAGGGGGCTGTGTGGCACTACCTACAGGGGGCTGTGTGGCACTACCTACAGGGGGCTGTGTGGCACTACCTACAGGGGGCTGTGTGGCACTACCTACAGGGGGCTGTGTGGCATTACCTACAGGGGAGCTGTGTGGCACTACCTACAGGGGGCTGTGTGGCACTACCTACAGGGGGCTGTGTGGCACTACCTACAGGGGGCTGTGTGGCATTACCTACAGGGGGCTGTGTGGCACTACCTACAGAGGGCTGTGTGGCATTATCTACAGGGGGCTGTGTGGCACTACCTACAGGGGGCTGTGTGGCACTACCTACAGGGGGCTGTGTGGCACTACCTACAGGGGGGCTGTGTGGCACTACCTACAGGGGGGCTGTGTGGCATTACCTACAGGGGGCTGTGTGGCATTACCTACAGGGGAGCTGTGTGGCATTACCTACAGGGGGCTGTGTGGCACTACCTACAGGGGGCTGTGTGGCATTACCTACAGGGGGCTGTGTGGCATTACCTACAGGGGGCTGTGTAGCACTACCTACAAGGGGGCTGTGTGGCATTACCTACAGAGGGCTGTGTGGCACTACCTACAAGGGGGCTGTGTGGCACTACCTACAAGGGGGCTGTGTGGCACTACCTACAAGGGGGCTGTGTGGCACTACCTACAAGGGGGCTGTGTGGCATTACCTACAGGGGGCTGTGTGGCATTACCTACAGGGGGCTGTGTGGCACTACCTACAGGGGGCTGTGTGGCATTATCTACAGAGGGCTGTGTGGCACTACCTACAGGGGGCTGTGTGGCACTACCTACAGGGGGCTGTGTGGCACTACCTATAGGGGGCTGTGTGGCACTACCTACAGGGGGCTGTGTGGCACTACCTACAGGGGGCTGTGTGGCACTACCTACAGGGGGCTGTGTGGCACTACCTACAGGGGGCTGTGTGGCACTACCTACAGGGGGCTGTGTGGCACTACCTACAGGGGAGCTGTGTGGCACTACCTACAGGGGGCTGTGTGGCACTACCTACAGGGGGCTGTGTGGCATTACCTACAGGGGGCTGTGTGGCATTACCTACAGGGGGCTGTGTGGCATTACCTACAGGGGGCTGTGTGGCACTACCTACAGGGGGCTGTGTGGCACTACCTACAGGGGGCTGTGTGGCACTACCTACAGGGGGCTGTGTGGCATTACCTACAGGGGGCTGTGTGGCATTACCTACAGGGGGCTGTGTGGCACTACCTACAGGGGGCTGTGTGGCACTACCTACAGGGGGCTGTGTGGCACTACCTACAGGGGGCTGTGTGGCACTACCTACAGGGGGCTGTGTGGCATTACCTACAGGGGGCTGTGTGGCACTACCTACAGGGGGCTGTGTGGCACTACCTACAGGGGGCTGAGTGGCACTACCTACAGGGGGCTGTGTGGCACTACCTACAGGGGGCTGTGTGGCACTACCTACAGGGGGCTGTGTGGCACTACCTACAGGGGGCTGTGTGGCACTACCTACAGGGGGCTGTGTGGCACTACCTACAGGGGGCTGTGTGGCACTACCTACAGGGGGCTGTGTGGCACTACCTACAGGGGGCTGTGTGGCACTACCTACAGGGGGCTGTGTGGCACTACCTACAGGGGGCTGTGTGGCACTACCTACAGGGGGCTGTGTGGCATTACCTACAGGGGAGCTGTGTGGCACTACCTACAGGGGGCTGTGTGGCACTACCTACAGGGGGCTGTGTGGCACTACCTACAGGGGGCTGTGTGGCATTACCTACAGGGGGCTGTGTGGCACTACCTACAGAGGGCTGTGTGGCATTATCTACAGGGGGCTGTGTGGCATTACCTACAGGGGGCTGTGTGGCACTACCTACAGGGGGCTGTGTGGCACTACCTACAGAGGGCTGTGTGGCATTATCTACAGGGGGCTGTGTGGCACTACCTACAGGGGGCTGTGTGGCACTACCTACAGGGGAGCTGTGTGGCACTACCTACAGGGGGGCTGTGTGGCATTACCTACAGGGGGCTGTGTGGCATTACCTACAGGGGAGCTGTGTGGCATTACCTACAGGGGGCTGTGTGGCACTACCTACAGGGGGCTGTGTGGCATTACCTACAGGGGGCTGTGTGGCATTACCTACAGGGGAGCTGTGTGGCACTACCTACAGGGGGCTGTGTGGCACTACCTACAGGGGGCTGTGTGGCATTACCTACAGGGGGCTGTGTGGCATTATCTACAGGGGGCTGTGTGGCACTACCTACAGGGGGCTGTGTGGCACTACCTACAGGGGAGCTGTGTGGCACTACCTACAGGGGGGCTGTGTGGCATTACCTACAGGGGGCTGTGTGGCATTACCTACAGGGGAGCTGTGTGGCATTACCTACAGGGGGCTGTGTGGCACTACCTACAGGGGGCTGTGTGGCATTACCTACAGGGGGCTGTGTGGCATTACCTACAGGGGAGCTGTGTGGCACTACCTACAGGGGGGCTGTGTGGCATTACCTACAGGGGAGCTGTGTGGCAAAAGTTTACAAATGAAATTCATCCGATTTTAAAATGGACAAGGAAAAAAACAGATGCAAAATGGGTCAAAAACGGCAACACGGCCAGGAACGGAATCAAAATTGATGCAAACCGGCCGGGTAAAACGGCTCAAAACGGACGTTTGTATTGGCCGAAACTCGAACCCTGTCGTGTGAATGAAGTTTTATAGATCTGAGAAGACAGGGAGGGAAAAACTAAAACAGAACCTGGCCTGGTCATTAAGGGGTTAACCTGCGGTGCGGATTATAAACACGCAGGATATCGGATTTATACCGCGGATTCGCTGCGCATTTGTTGCAGAATTTCCGCATTAAGTTCAATGGGAAAGTCAAGTTCCGCAACAAACGCCATTGTTCCCAGAATCCTCTGCGGCTCCGCCGCGTGTTCACAGCAACGCTGCAGGTTACACATATATAAAGAAGAAGGCGTCATGTGACCCCTGCAGCCAATCACAGGCTGGAGAGGTCACATGTCATTATAGGGGTCACCTGGACACAGCGGAAGAGCAGGACGTGTTGCTATGGTAACGCTGGGAGAGGTGAGGATCGGCCTTGTTGTATTTCTGTAGTAGATATTCGGGAGGATTATACGTCCACCATTTGGGGTGAATATTCGGGGTGATTTCCTTGCGTGTTGTGGGTCGTATTCGCTACGTGTGAACATTCCCTTAAACCGCACGGTGAACGACATTAACAAGAAACGTATAAAAGTCAGTGAATAAGTTGTATGTAGCGAATATTATGTCATTACAAACTACGACTCGTCCCACAAAACATCCGAAATAACCACTTACCCCAAAGAGGCCGGCACTGGAGGGGTTACATCCCGGCTAGGAGTCCAGTGGGCGGGGTCACTCAATGATTGACAGCTCTCTGTATACACACACTCATACAGGAGTGACTGATAACAGAGAGCACACCCGACCAGCGCTGCTCTCTAACTCATACAGGGCAATAGCTGAAGAAACTGAGATGACGACGTCACCACCATGTGACCGAGGCAGGAGGGGCGGAGCTTATCCGCGGAGAGAGGCGGTGGATGAAGGACATGTGATAATATAAGGATCACGTGACTGATGCATGGGGGGCGGAACTTAGAACTGGGACGAATGGACGATGGATTGGAGGCCTATGATGATGATGATCACGTGACATAGGGGGTGGGGCTCTGTGAGGGGGCGAGGCTCTGCTGTGTGGCGCACTCATAATGATCACTTGACATGAGGGGTGGGGCTCATGTGCTACGTAAGGAAGAAGCGAAGTTAATCACGTGACAGGGGGCGAGGCTCCTGCGATGTGTAAAACGATGATGATCACGTGACATGGGTGGTCTCTCTGTGTGGGGACGGGACTATGCCTCCTGTCCACATATAAGCCCCGCCCATCCTCGCCACGTGGTGGTGACGTCATTACCGATCCTTGCCGTTTGTGAGGTGAAGCGGCGCTGGTCAGGTGTACTTGACTTCCGGTCACCGCTGTTGTATCGTGTTCCCTCTGTTATCAGTCAGGAGATTTCCCATGATACAGTAGTAAGGTAAGGTTATATGAGGTAATTTCTGTGCGGTTTTAGGCACAGTGTTGTACATAATTTAGTGGGTAACGGGCAGCCAGTGACCGCAGAGGTGGAATGAGGGGAGAGGTAGATTTACCCCTGCAGCAGAGCTGAGAATGGGTAGGAGGGTGTAATAGTGTTAGATGGAAGCCACAGAGGAGGATGGTGGAGACGGTGGATGATGAGGGCATATGTACTGGCATTTATGTCTGTACGAGGGGGAGGAAAGACGGACTTCTAGAGGGAGGGGAGGAAAGGCGGACTTCTAGAGGGAGGGGAGGAAAGGCGGACTTCTAGAGGGAGGGGAGGAAAGGCGGACTTCTAGAGGGGGAGGAAAGGCGGACTTCTAGAGGGAGGGGAGGAAAGACGGACTTCTAGAGGGGGGGAGGAAAGACGGACTTCTAGAGGGAGGGGAGGAAAGACGGACTTCTAGAGGGAGGGGGAGGAAAGACGGACTTCCAGAGGGAGGGGAGGAAAGGCGGACTTCCAGAGGGAGGGGAGGAAAGACGTGACTTCTAGAGGGAGGGGAGGAAAGACGGACTTCTAGAGGAAGGGGAGGAAAGACGGACTTCTAGAGGAAGGGGAGGAAAGACGGACTTCTAGAGGAAGGGGAGGAAAGACGGACTTCTAGAGGAAGGGGAGGAAAGACGGACTTCTAGAGGAAGGGGAGGAAAGACGGACTTCTAGAGGGGGGGAGGAAAGACGGACTTCTAGAGGGGGAGGAAAGACGGACTTCTAGAGGGAGGGGAGGAAAGGCGGACTTCCAGAGGGAGGGGAGGAAAGACGTGACTTCTAGAGGAAGGGGAGGAAAGACGGACTTCTAGAGGGGGAGGAAAGACGGACTTCTAGAGGGAGTGGGAGGAAAGACGGACTTCTAGAGGGAGTGGGAGGAAAGACGGACTTCTAGAGGGGGAGCAAAGACGGACTTCTAGAGGGAGGGGGAGGAAAGACGGACTTCTAGAGGGAGGGGAGGAAAGACGTAACTTCCAGAGGGAGGGAGGAAAGACTGACTTCTAGAGGGAGGGGGAGGAAAGACTGACTTCTAGAGGGAGGAGGAGGAAAGACTGACTTCTAGAGGGAGGGGAGGAAAGACGGACTTCCAGAGGGAGGGGGAGGAAAGACGGACTTCTAGGGGAGGAAAGACGGACTTCTAGAGGGAGGGGATTGAAAGACGGACTTCTAGAGGGAGGGGGAGGAAAGACGGACTTCCAGAGGGAGGGGGAGGAAAGACGGACTTCTAGTGGGAGGGGGAGGAAAGACGGACTTCTAGAGGGAGGGGGAGGAAAGACGGACTTCTAGAGGGAGGGGGAGGAAAGACGGACTTCTAGAGGGGGAGGAAAGACGGACTTCCAGAGGGAGGGGAGGAAAGACGGACTTCTAGAGGGAGGGGGAGGAAAGATGGACTTCTAGGGGGAGGAAAGACGGACTTCTAGAGGGAGGGGGAGGAAAGACAGACTTCTAGGGGGTGGAAAGACGGACTTCCAGAGGGAGGGGAGGAAAGAAGTGGGAAGCGTTTGGCTGTGCTGTCTGACATTAAGGGTTATCCCAATACACCGACTTGTGAGACGGGGAAAGTGTGGAGCCGTTACCTGTGATTGATGGTTCTGGTGAGGGGGGGGGGGTGAAATGGGGTAAAGATGATTCAGTTTTCTCCAGGTTGATCTTTAGGAAGCGGGAGGTGAAGGTGGAGATAACTGTTAGGGTATGTTCACACGCAGAGGTTTCAGATGTAATTCAGGCGTTTTACGCTTCAAATTACGCCTGAAAAAACGCCCCTAATACGCCTAAAAACATCTGCCCATTGCTTTCAATGGGAATTACGATGTTCTGTTCCCACGAGCCTTTATTTTACGCGTTGCTGTCAAAATACGGCGCGTAAAATGACGGCTCGTCAAAAGAAGTGCAGGACGCTTCTTGGGACGTTTTTGGAGGCGTTTTTCATTGACTCCATTGAAAAACGGCCGTAAAAAACTGAGCGAAAAACGCGAGTTGTTAAAAGAAACATCTGAAAATCAGGAGCTGTTTGAGCCTGAAAAAACGTCCGTATTATCAGACGTTTTTATCTAAGCATGAGAACATGCCCTAAGGGTCTGTTCACATTCCAACTCAAAAACATCTGAAAATACGGAGCTTCAAGGGAAAACCGCTCCTGATTTTCAGACGTTTTTTAAGCCACTCGCGATTTTTTACGGCCGTTTTTGGAGCGGTTTTCTATATAGTCTATGAAAAAGATCCCAAGAAGTGACCTGCACTTCATGATGAGGGCATATGTACTGGCATTTATGTCTGTACGAGGGGGAGGAAAGACGGACTTCTAGAGGGAGGGGAGGAAAGGCGGACTTCTAGAGGGAGGGGAGGAAAGGCGGACTTCTAGAGGGGGAGGAAAGGCGGACTTCTAGAGGGAGGGGAGGAAAGACGGACTTCTAGAGGGGGGGAGGAAAGACGGACTTCTAGAGGGAGGGAGGGGAGGAAAGACGGACTTCTAGAGGGAGGGGGAGGAAAGACGGACTTCCAGAGGGAGGGGAGGAAAGGCGGACTTCCAGAGGGAGGGGAGGAAAGACGTGACTTCTAGAGGGAGGGGAGGAAAGACGGACTTCTAGAGGAAGGGGAGGAAAGACGGACTTCTAGAGGAAGGGGAGGAAAGACGGACTTCTAGAGGAAGGGGAGGAAAGACGGACTTCTAGAGGGGGGGAGGAAAGACGGACTTCTAGAGGGGGAGGAAAGACGGACTTCTAGAGGGAGGGGAGGAAAGGCGGACTTCCAGAGGGAGGGGAGGAAAGACGTGACTTCTAGAGGGGGAGGAAAGACGGACTTCTAGAGGGAGTGGGAGGAAAGACGGACTTCTAGAGGGAGTGGGAGGAAAGACGGACTTCTAGAGGGAGTGGGAGGAAAGACGGACTTCTAGAGGGGGAGCAAAGACGGACTTCTAGAGGGAGGGGGAGGAAAGACGGACTTCTAGAGGGAGGGGAGGAAAGACGTAACTTCCAGAGGGAGGGAGGAAAGACTGACTTCTAGAGGGAGGGGGAGGAAAGACTGACTTCTAGAGGGAGGAGGAGGAAAGACTGACTTCTAGAGGGGGAGGAAAGACGGACTTCCAGAGGGAGGGGGAGGAAAGACGGACTTCTAGGGGGAGGAAAGACGGACTTCTAGAGGGAGGGGATTGAAAGACGGACTTCTAGAGGGAGGGGGAGGAAAGACGGACTTCCAGAGGGAGGGGGAGGAAAGATGGACTTCCAGAGGGAGGGGGAGGAAAGACGGACTTCTAGTGGGAGGGGGAGGAAAGACGGACTTCTAGAGGGAGGGGGAGGAAAGACGGACTTCTAGAGGGAGGGGGAGGAAAGACGGACTTCTAGAGGGGGAGGAAAGACGGACTTCCAGAGGGAGGGGAGGAAAGACGGACTTCTAGAGGGAGGGGGAGGAAAGATGGACTTCTAGGGGGAGGAAAGACGGACTTCTAGAGGGAGGGGGAGGAAAGACAGACTTCTAGGGGGTGGAAAGACGGACTTCCAGAGGGAGGGGAGGAAAGAAGTGGGAAGCGTTTGGCTGTGCTGTCTGACATTAAGGGTTATCCCAATACACCGACTTGTGAGACGGGGAAAGTGTGGAGCCGTTACCTGTGATTGATGGTTCTGGTGAGGGGGGGGGGGTGAAATGGGGTAAAGATGATTCAGTTTTCTCCAGGTTGATCTTTAGGAAGCGGGAGGTGAAGGTGGAGATAACTGTTAGGGTATGTTCACACGCAGAGGTTTCAGATGTAATTCAGGCGTTTTACGCTTCAAATTACGCCTGAAAAAACGCCCCTAATACGCCTAAAAACATCTGCCCATTGCTTTCAATGGGAATTACGATGTTCTGTTCCCACGAGCCTTTATTTTACGCGTTGCTGTCAAAATACGGCGCGTAAAATGACGGCTCGTCAAAAGAAGTGCAGGACGCTTCTTGGGACGTTTTTGGAGGCGTTTTTCATTGACTCCATTGAAAAACGGCCGTAAAAAACTGAGCGAAAAACGCGAGTTGTTAAAAGAAACATCTGAAAATCAGGAGCTGTTTGAGCCTGAAAAAACGTCCGTATTATCAGACGTTTTTATCTAAGCATGAGAACATGCCCTAAGGGTCTGTTCACATTCCAACTCAAAAACATCTGAAAATACGGAGCTTCAAGGGAAAACCGCTCCTGATTTTCAGACGTTTTTTAAGCCACTCGCGATTTTTTACGGCCGTTTTTGGAACGGTTTTCTATATAGTCTATGAAAAAGATCCCAAGAAGTGACCTGCACTTCATTTTCGTGGCCGTTTTTTCAAAACGGCCACTTAAAAAATTTGCCTGTAGGACCAAAACGCCGTTTTTCCCATTGAAATCAATGGGCAGATGTTTGGAGGCGTTCTGCTTCCGATTTTTTTGGGCATTTACGGCCCGAAAAACGTTCGAAAATAGGCCGTTTGTACATACCCTTAGACACTCTAGATAGCAGGGCGGTAACATTAAGAGCAGAGAGGTAAATTACTTAAGGTTTAGATGGAGAAGAGTAAGGGTCTCAGGACACTGAGACCCTTGAGGGACAATAACAGAGGGTGGGACAAGGAGGAGGTGGTGTGTGAGTGGGAGATACTAAGTCTTTGGTTGGTAAGGTATGAGGAGATCCAGGAGAGCGCCATGTCTGTGATGTCAAGGGACTAGAGAATTTGAATCAGGGTGGTGTGGTCTACTGTGTCGTAGGTGGTGGACAGGTCTAGAAGGAGCAGCAGCATAGAATAATGTAGAAGCAGAGGACAGGTCTAGAAGGAGGAGCACAGAGTAATGTAGAAGCAGGGGACAGGTCTAGAAGGAGCAGCATAGAGTAATGTAGAAGGCAGAGGACAGGTCTAGAAGGAGGAGCACAGAGTAATGTAGAAGCAGGGGATGAGACTAGAAGGTGGTGGACAGGTCTAGAAGGAGGACGACGACAGGGTAATGTAGAAGGAGGAGCACAGAGTAATGTAGAAGCAGAGGACAGGTCTACAAGGAGGAGTACAGAGTAATGTAGAAGCAGAGGATGAGACTAGAAGTTGGTGGACAGGCCTAGAAGGAGGAGCACAGAGTAATGTAGAAGCAGGGAACAGGTCTAGAAGGAGGAGCACAGAGAAATGTAGAAAGCGTAGGACAGGTCTAGAAGGAGGAGCACAGAGTAATGTAGAAGCAGGGGATGAGACTAGAAGGTGGTGGACAGGTCTAGAAGGAGGAGCACAGAGTAATGTAGAAGCAGAGGACAGGTCTAGAGGGAGGAGCACAGAGTAATGTAGAAGCAGAGGACAGGTCTAGAAGGAGGAGCACAGTAATGTAGAAGCAGAGGACCGGTCTAGGAGGAGAAGCACAGAGTAATGTAGAAGCAGAGCACAGGTCTAGGAGGAGGAGCAAAAAGTAATGTAGAAGGCAGAGGACAGGTCTAGAAGGAGGAGCACAGAGTAATGTAGAAGCAGAGGATGAGACTAGAAGGTGGTGGACAGGTCTAGAAGGAGGAGGACGACAGGGTAATGTAGAAGGAGGAGCACAGAGTAATGTAGAAGCAGAGGACAGGTCTACAAGGAGGAGTACAGAGTAATGTAGAAGCAGAGGATGAGACTAGAAGTTGGTGGACAGG
The DNA here is from genome assembly GCF_050947455.1 of Rhinoderma darwinii. Lineage (NCBI taxonomy): Eukaryota > Metazoa > Chordata > Amphibia > Anura > Rhinodermatidae > Rhinoderma > Rhinoderma darwinii. The sequence goes on from NC_134687.1 coordinate 664,870,184, forward strand.
TCTAGAAGGAGGAGCACAGAGTAATGTAGAAGCAGAGGATGAGACTAGAAGGTGGTGGACAGGTCTAGAAGGAGGAGGACAGGGTAATGTAGAAGCAGAGGACAGGTCTAGAAGGAGGAGCACAGAGTAATGTAGAAGCGGAGGACAGGTCTAGAAGGTGGAGCATAGAGTAATGTAGAAGGCAGAGGACAGGTCTAGAAGGAGGAGCACAGAGTAATGTAGAAGCAGAGGACAGGTCTAGAAGGAGGAGCACAGTAATGTAGAAGCAGAGGACCGGTCTAGGAGGAGAAGCACAGAGTAATGTAGAAGCAGAGCACAGGTCTAGGAGGAGGAGCACAAAGTAATGTAGAAGGCAGAGGACAGGTCTAGAGGGAGGAGCACAGAGTAATGTAGAAGCAGAGGATGAGACTAGAAGGTGGTGGACAGGTCTAGAAGGAGGAGGACGACAGGGTAATGTAGAAGGAGGAGCACAGAGTAATGTAGAAGCAGAGGACAGGTCTACAAGGAGGAGTACAGAGTAATGTAGAAGCAGAGGATGAGACTAGAAGTTGGTGGACAGGTCTAGAAGGAGGAGCACAGAGTAATGTAGAAGCAGAGGGCAGGTCTAGAAGGAGGAACACCGAGTAATGTAGAAGCAGAGGACAGGTCTAAAGGAGGAGCACAGAGTAATGTAGAAGCAGGGGACAGGTCTAGAAGGAGGAGCACAGAGTAATGTAGAAGCAGGGGACAGGTCTAGAAGGAGGAGGACAGAGTAATGTAGAAGGCAGAGGACAGGTCTAGAAGGAGGAGCACAGAGTAATGTAGAAGCAGAGGACATGTCTAGGAGGAGCACAGAGTAATGTAGAAGCATGGGACAGGTCTAGAAGGAGGAGGACAGAGTAATGTAGAAGGCAGAGGACAAGTCTAGAAGGAGGAGCACAGAGTAATGTAGAAGCAGAGGACAGGTCTAGAAGGTGGAGCACAGTAATGTAGAAGCAGAGGACCGGTCTAGGAGGAGAAGCCCAGAGTAATGTAGAAGCAGAGCACAGGTCTAGGAGGAGCAGCACAAAGTAATGTAGAAGGCAGAGGACAGGTCTAGAAGGTGGAGCATAAAATATTGTAGAAGGCAGAGGACAGGTCTAGAAGGAGGAGCACAGACTAATGTAGAAGGCAGAGGACAGGTCTAGAAGGAGGAGCACAGAGTAATGTAGAAGCAGAGGACAGGTCTAGAAGGTGGAGCAAAGTAATGTAGAAGCAGAGGACCGGTCTAGGAGGAGAAGCCCAGAGTAATGTAGAAGCAGAGCACAGGTCTAGAAGGAGGAGCACAGTAATGTAGAAGCAGAGGACCGGTCTAGGAGGAGAAGCACAGAATAATGTAGAAGCAGAGCACAGGTCTAGGAGGAGGAGCACAAAGTAATGTAGAAGGCAGAGAACAGGTCTAGAAGGAGGAGCACAGAGTAATGTAGAAGCAGAGGATGAGACTAGAAGGTGGTGGACAGGTCTAGAAGGAGGAGGACGACAGGGTAATGTAGAAGGAGGAGCACAGAGTAATGTAGAAGCAGAGGGCAGGTCTAGAAGGAGGAATACCGAGTAATGTAGAAGCAGAGGACAGGTCTAAAGGAGGAGCACAGAGTAATGTAGAAGCAGGGAACAGGTCTAGAAGGAGGAGCACAGAGTAATGTAGAAAGCGTAGGACAGGTCTAGAAGGAGGAGCACAGAGTAATGTAGAAGCAGGGGACAGGTCTAGAAGGAGAAGCACAGAGTAATGTTAAGCAGGGGACAGGTCTAGAAGGAGGAGCACAGAGTAATGTAGAAGCAGAGGACATGTCTAGGAGGAGCACAGAGTAATGAAGAAGCATGGGACAGGTCTAGAAGGAGGAGGACAGAGTAATGTAGAAGCAGAGGACAGGTCTAGAAGGAGGAGCACAGTGTAATGTAGAAGCAGAGGACAGGTCTAGAAGGAGGAGCACAGAGTAATGTAGAAGTAGAGGACAGGTCTAGGAGGAGGAGCACAGAGTAATGTAGCAGGGGACAGGTCTAGAAGGTGCTGGACAAGTCTAGAAGGAGGAGCACAGAGTAATGTAGAAGGCAGAGGACAGGTCTAGAAGGAGGAGCACAGAGTAATGTACAAGCAAAGGACAGGTCTAGAAGGAGGAGCACAGTGTAATGTAGAAGCAGAGGACAGGTCTAGAAGGAGGAGCACAGAGTAATGTAGAAGCAGAGGACAGGTCTTGAAGGAGGAGCACAGAGTAATGTAGAAGGCGGAGGACAGGTCTAGAAGGAGGAGCACAGAGTAATGTAGAAGCAGAGGACAGGTCTAGAAGGAGGAGCACAGTGTAATGTAGAAGCAGAGGACAGGTCTAGAAGGAGGAGCACAGAGTAATGTAGAAGTAGAGGACAGGTCTAGGAGGAGGAGCACAGAGTAATGTAGCAGGGGACAGGTCTAGAAGGTGCTGGACAAGTCTAGAAGGAGGAGCACAGAGTAATGTAGAAGCAGAGGACAGGTCTAGAAGGAGGAGCACAGAGTAATGTAGAAGCAGAGGACAGGTCTAGAAGGAGGAGCACAGAGTAACGTAGAAGCAGAGGACAGGTCTAGAAGGAGGAGCATAGAGTAATGTGGAAGCAGAGGACAGGTCTAGAAAGAGGAGCACAGAGTAATGTAGAAGCAGAGGATGAGACTAGAAGGTGGTGGACAGGTCTAGAAGGAGGAGGTCAGGGTAATGTAGAAGGCAGAGGACAGGTCTAGAAGGAGGAGCACAGAGTAATGTAGAAGGCAGAGGACAGGTCTAGAAGGCGGAGCACAGTGTAATGTAGAAGCAGAGGACAGGTCTAGAAGGAGGAGCACAGTGTAATGTAGAAGCAGAGGACAGGTCTAGAAGGAGGAGCACAGAGTAATGTAGAAGCAGAGGACAGGACTAGAAGGAGGAGCACAGAGTAATGTAGAAGGCAGAGGACAGGTCTAGAAGGAGGAGCACAGAGTAATGTAGAAGGCAGAGGACAGGTCTAGAAGGAGGAGCACAGAGTAATGTAGAAGCAGAGGACAGGTCTAGAAGGAGGAGCACAGTGTAATGTAGAAGCAGAGGACAGGTCTAGAAGGAGGAGCACAGAGTAATGTAGAAGTAGAGGACAGGTCTAGGAGGAGGAGCACAGAGTAATGTAGTAGCAGCGGACAGGTCTAGAAGGTGCTGGACAAGTCTAGAAGGAGGAGCACAGAGTAATGTAGAAGCAGAGGACAGGTCTAGAAGGAGAAGCAGAGAGTAATGTAGATGCAGAGGACCGGTCTAGAAGGAGGATCATAGAGTAATGTAGAAGCAAAGGACAGGTCTAGAAGGAGGAGCACAGAGTAATGTAGTAGCAGGGGACAGGTCTAGAAGGAGGAGCACAAAGTAATGTAGAAGCAGAGGACAGGTCTAGAAGGAGGAGCACAGAGTAATGTAGAGGACAGGACTAGAAGGAGGAGCACAGAGTAATGTAGAAGGCAGAGGACATGTCTAGAAGGAGGAGCACAGAGTAATGTAGAAGGCAGAGGACAGGTCTAGAAGGAGGAGCACAGAGTAATGTAGAAGCAGAGGACAGGTCTAGAAGGAGGAGCACAGTGTAATGTAGAAGCAGAGGACAGGTCTAGAAGGAGGAGCACAGAGTAATGTAGAAGTAGAGGACAGGTCTAGGAGGAGGAGCACAGAGTAATGTAGTAGCAGGGGACAGGTCTAGAAGGTGCTGGACAAGTCTAGAAGGAGGAGCACAGAGTAATGTAGAAGCAGAGGACAGGTCTAGAAGGAGAAGCAGAGAGTAATGTAGATGCAGAGGACCGGTCTAGAAGGAGGAGCATAGAGTAATGTAGAAGCAAAGGACAGGTCTAGAAGGAGGAGCACAGAGTAATGTAGTAGCAGGGGACAGGTCTAGAAGGAGGAGCACAAAGTAATGTAGAAGCAGAGGACAGGTCTAGAAGGAGGAGCACAGAGTAATGTAGAAGTAGAGGACAGGTCTAGAAGGAGGAGCACAGAGTAATGTAGAAGCAGAGGACAGGTCTCGAAGGAGGAGCACAGTAATGTAGAAGCAGAGGACAGGTCTAGAAAGAGGAGCACAGAGTAATGTAGAAGCAGAGGATGAGACTAGAAGGTGGTGGACAGGTCTAGAAGGAGGAGGTCAGGGTAATGTACAAGCAGGGGAGAGGTCTAGAAGGAGGAGCACAGAGTAATGTAGAAGCAGAGGACAGGTCTAGAAGGAGGAGCACAGTAATGTAAAAGCAGAGAACAGGTCTAGAAGGAGGAGCATAGAGTAATGTATAAGCGGAGGACAGGTCTCGGAGGAGCACAGTAATGTAGAAGCAGAGGAACGGTCTAGAAAGAGGATCACAGAGTACTGTAGAAGCAGAGCATGAGACTAGAAGGTGGTGGGCAGGTCTAGAAGGAGGAGATCAGGGTAATGTACAAGCAGGGGAGAGGTCTAGAAGGAGGAGCACAGAGTAATGTAGAAAGCGGAGGACAGGTCTAGAAGGAGGAGCACAGAGTAATGTAGAAGCGGGACAGGTCTAGAAGGAGGAGGACAGAGTAATGTAGAAGCAGAGGACAGGTCTAGAAGGAGGAGCACAGAGTAATGTAGAAGGCAGAGGACAGGTCTAGAAGGAGGAGCACAGAGTAATGTAGAAGCAGAGGACAGGTCTAGAAGGAGGAGCGCAGTAATGTAGAAGCAGAGGACCGGTCTAGGAGGAGAAGCACAGAGTAATGTAGAAGCAGAGCACAGGTCTAGGAGGAGGAGCACAAAGTAATGTAGAAGGCAGAGGACAGGTCTAGAAGGAGGAGCACAGAGTAATGTAGAAGGCAGAGGACAGGTCTAGAAGGAAGAGCACAGAGTAATGTAGAAGCAGAGGATGAGACTAGAAGGTGGTGGACAGGTCTAGAAGGAGGAGGACAGGGTAATGTAGAAGCAGAGGACAGGTCTAGAAGCAGGAGCACAGAGTAATGTAGAAGCAGAGGACAGGTCTCGAAGGAGGAGCACAGTAATGTAGAAGCAGAGGACAGGTCTAGGAGGAGGAGCACAGAGTAATGTAGCAGGGGACATTTCTAGAAGGTGCTGGACAAGTCTAGAAGGAGGAGCACAGAGTAATGTAGAAGCAGAGGACAGGTCTAGAAGGAGGAGCGCAGTAATGTAGAAGCAGAGGACCGGTCTAGGAGGAGAAGCACAGAGTAATGTAGAAGCAGAGCACAGGTCTAGGAGGAGGAGCACAAAGTAATGTAGAAGGCAGAGGACAGGTCTAGAAGGAGGAGCACAGAGTAATGTAGAAGGCAGAGGACAGGTCTAGAAGGAAGAGCACAGAGTAATGTAGAAGCAGAGGATGAGACTAGAAGGTGGTGGACAGGTCTAGAAGGAGGAGGACAGGGTAATGTAGAAGCAGAGGACAGGTCTAGAAGCAGGAGCACAGAGTAATGTAGAAGCAGAGGACAGGTCTAGAAGCAGGAGCACAGAGTAATGTAGAAGCAGAGGACAGGTCTCGAAGGAGGAGCACAGTAATGTAGAAGCAGAGGACAGGTCTAGGAGGAGGAGCACAGAGTAATGTAGCAGGGGACATTTCTAGAAGGTGCTGGACAAGTCTAGAAGGAGGAGCACAGAGTAATGTAGAAGGCAGAGGACAGGTCTAGAAGGAGGAGCACAGTGTAATGTAGAAGCAGAGGATAGGTCTAGAAGGAGGAGCACAGAGTAATGTAGAAGCAGAGGACAGGTCTAAAAGGAGGAGCACAGAGTAATGTAGAAGCAGAGAACAGGTCTAGAAGGAGGAGCACAGTAATGTAGAAGCAGAGGACAGGTCTAGAAAGAACAGCACAGAGTAATGTAGAAGCAGAGGACAGGTCTAGAAGGAGGAGCACAGAGTAATGTAGAAGCAGAGGACAGGTCTAGAAGGAGGAGCACAGAGTAACGTAGAAGCAGAGAACAGGTCTAGAAGGAGGAGCATAGAGTAATGTGGAAGCAGAGGACAGGTCTAGAAAGAGGAGCACAGAGTAATGTAGAAGCAGAGGATGAGACTAGAAGGTGGTGGACAGGTCTAGAAGAAGGAGGTCAGGGTAATGTACAAGCAGGGGAGAGGTCTAGAAGGAGGAGCACAGAGTAATGTAGAAGCAGAGGATGAGACTAGAAGGTGGTGGACAGGTCTAGAAGAAGGAGGTCAGGGTAATGTAGAAGGCAGAGGACAGGTCTAGAAGGAGGAGCACAGTGTAATGTAGAAGCAGAGGACAGGTCTAGAAGGAGGAGCACAGTGTAATGTAGAAGCAGAGGACAGGTCTAGAAGGAGGAGCACAGAGTAATGTAGAAGCAGAGGACAGGACTAGAAGGAGGAGCACAGAGTAATGTAGAAGGCAGAGGACAGGTCTAGAAGGAGGAGCACAGAGTAATGTAGAAGGCAGAGGACAGGTCTAGAAGGAGGAGCACAGTGTAATGTAGAAGCAGAGGACAGGTCTAGAAGGAGGAACACAGTGTAATGTAGAAGCAGAGGATAGGTCTAGAAGGAGGAGCACAGTGTAATGTAGAAGCAGAGGACAGGTCTAGAAGGAGGAGCACAGAGTAATGTAGAAGCAGAGGACAGGTCTAGAAGGAGGAGCACAGTGTAATGTAGAAGCAGAGGACAGGTCTAGAAGGAGGAGCACAGAGTAATGTAGAAGTAGAGGACAGGTCTAGGAGGAGGAGCACAGAGTAATGTAGTAGCAGGGGACAGGTCTAGAAGGTGCTGGACAAGTCTAGAAGGAGGAGCACAGAGTAATGTAGAAGCAGAGGACATGTCTAGAAGGAGAAGCAGAGAGTAATGTAGATGCAGAGGACCGGTCTAGAAGGAGGAGCATAGAGTAATGTAGACGCAAAGGACAGGTCTAGAAGGAGGAGCACAGAGTAATGTAGTAGCAGGGGACAGGTCTAGAAGGAGGAGCACAAAGTAATGTAGAAGCAGAGGACAGGTCTAGAAGGAGGAGCACAGAGTAATGTAGAAGTAGAGGACAGGTCTAGAAGGAGGAGCACAGAGTAATGTAGAAGCAGAGGACAGGTCTCGAAGGAGGAGCACAGTAATGTAGAAGCAGAGGACAGGTCTAGAAAGAGGAGCACAGAGTAATGTAGAAGCAGAGGATGAGACTAGAAGGTGGTGGACAGGTCTAGAAGGAGGAGGTCAGGGTAATGTACAAGCAGGGGAGAGGTCTAGAAGGAGGAGCACAGAGTAATGTAGAAGGCAGAGGACAGGTCTAGAAGGAGGAGCACAGAGTAATGTAGAAGCAGAGGACAGGTCTAGAAGGAGGAGCACAGTAATGTAAAAGCAGAGAACAGGTCTAGAAGGAGGAGCATAGAGTAATGTATAAGTGGAGGACAGGTCTCGGAGGAGCACAGTAATGTAGAAGCAGAGGAACGGTCTAGAAAGAGGATCACAGAGTACTGTAGACGCAGAGGATGAGACTAGAAGGTGGTGGGCAGGTCTAGAAGGAGGAGGTCAGGGTAATGTAGTAGCAGGGGACAGGTCTAGAAGGAGGAGCACAAAGTAATGTAGAAGCAGAGGACAGGTCTAGAAGGAGGAGCACAGAGTAATGTAGAAGCAGGGGGCAGGTCTAGAAGGAGGAGGACAGAGTAATGTAGAAGCAGAGGACAGGTCTAGAAGGAGGAGCACAGAGTAATGTAGAAGGCAGAGGACAGGTCTAGAAGGAGGAGCACAGAGTAATGTAGAAGCAGAGGACTGGTCTAGAAGGAGGAGCGCAGTAATGTAGAAGCAGAGGACCGGTCTAGGAGGAGAAGCACAGAGTAATGTAGAAGCAGAGCACAGGTCTAGGAGGAGGAGCACAAAGTAATGTAGAAGGCAGAGGACAGGTCTAGAAGGAGGAGCACAGAGTAATGTAGAAGGCAGAGGACAGGTCTAGAAGGAAGAGCACAGAGTAATGTAGAAGCAGAGGATGAGACTAGAAGGTGGTGGACAGGTCTAGAAGGAGGAGGACAGGGTAATGTAGAAGCAGAGGACAGGTCTAGAAGGAGGAGCACAGAGTAATGTAGAAGCAGAGGACAGGTCTAGAAGGAGGAGCACAGTAATGTAGAAGCAGAGGACAGGTCTAGAAAGAGGAGCACAGAGTAATGTAGAAGCAGAGGATGAGACTAGAAGGTGGTGGACAGGTCTAGAAGGAGGAGGTCAGGGTAATGTACAAGCAGGGGAGAGGTCTAGAAGGAGGAGCACAGTGTAATGTAGAAGCAGAGGACAGGTCTAGAAGGAGGAGCACAGAGTAATGTAGAAGCAGAGGACAGGTCTTGAAGGAGGAGCACAGAGTAATGTAGAAGGCAGAGGACAGGTCTAGTAGGAGGAGCACAGAGTAATGTAGAAGGCAGAGGACAGGTCTAGAAGGAGGAGCACAGAGTAATGTAGAAGGCAGAGGACAGGTCTAGAAGGAGGAGCACAGAGTAATGTAGAAGCAGAGGACAGGTCTAGAAGGAGGAGCACAGTGTAATGTAGAAGCAGAGGACAGGTCTAGAAGGAGGAGCACAGTGTAATGTAGATGCAGAGGACAGGTCTAGAAGGAGAAGCACAGAGTAATGTAGAAGTAGAGGACAGGTCTAGGAGGAGGAGCACAGAGTAATGTAGTAGCAGGGGACAGGTCTAGAAGGTGCTGGACAAGTCTAGAAGGAGGAGCACAGAGTAATGTAGAAGCAGAGGACAGGTCTAGAAGGAGGAGCACAGAGTAATGTAGAAGCAGAGAACAGGTCTAGAAGGAGGAGCACAGTAATGTAGAAGCAGAGGACAGGTCTAGAAAGAACAGCACAGAGTAATGTAGAAGCAGAGGACAGGTCTAGAAGGAGGAGCACAGAGTAATGTAGAAGCAGAGGACAGGTCTAGAAGGAGGAGCACAGAGTAACGTAGAAGCAGAGAACAGGTCTAGAAGGAGGAGCATAGAGTAATGTGGAAGCAGAGGACCGGTCTAGAAAGAGGAGCACAGAGTAATGTAGCAGCAGAGGATGAGACTAGAAGGTGGTGGACAGGTCTAGAAGGAGGAGGTCAGGGTAATGTACAAGCAGGGGAGAGGTCTAGAAGGAGGAGCACAGAGTAATGTAGAAGGCAGAGGACAGGTCTAGAAGGAGGAGCACAGAGTAATGTAGAAGCAGAGGACAGGTCTAGAAGGAGGAGCACAGTGTAATGTAGAAGCAGAGGACAGGTCTAGAAGGAGGAGCTCAGAGTAATGTAGAAGCAGAGGACAGGACTAGAAGGAGGAGCACAGAGTAATGTACAAGGCAGAGGACAGGTCTAGAAGGAGGAGCACAGAGTAATATAGAAGGCAGAGGACAGGTCTAGAAGGAGGAGCACAGAGTAATGTAGAAGCAGAGGACAGGTCTAGAAGGAGGAGCACAGTGTAATGTAGAAGCAGAGGACAGGTCTAGAAGGAGGAGCACAGTGTAATGTAGAAGCAGAGGACAGGTCTAGAAGGAGGAGCACAGAGTAATGTAGTAGCAGGGGACAGGTCTAGAAGAAGCACAGAGTAATGTAGAAGCAGAGGACAGGTCTAGAAGGAGGAGCACAGTGTAATGTAGAAGCAGAGGACAGGTCTAGAAGGAGGAGCATAGAGTAATGTAGAAGTAGAGGACAAGTCTAGGAGGAGGAGCACAGAGTAATGTAGTAGCAGGGGACAGGTCTAGAAGGTGCTGGACAAGTCTAGAAGGAGGAGCACAGAGTAATGTAGAAGCAGAGGACAGGTCTAGAAGGAGGAGCACAGAGTAATGTAGAAGCAGAGAACAGGTCTAGAAAGAGGGGCACAGAGTAATGTAGAAGCAGAGGATGAGACTAGAAGGTGGTGGACAGGTCTAGAAGGAGGAGGTCAGGGTAATGTACAAGCAGGGGAGAGGTCTAGAAGGAGGAGCACAGAGTAATGTAGAAGGCAGAGGACAGGTCTAGAAGGAGGAGCACAGAGTAATGTAGAAGCAGAGGACAGGTCTAGAAGGAGGAGCACAGTGTAATGTAGAAGCAGAGGACAGGACTAGGAGGAGCACAGAGTAATGTAGAAGGCAGAGGACAGGTCTAGAAGGAGGAGCACAGAGTAATGTAGAAGGCAGAGGACAGGTCTAGAAGGAGGAGCACAGAGTAATGTAGAAGCAGAGGACAGGTCTAGAAGGAGGAGCACAGTGTAATGTAGAAGCAGAGGACCGGTCTAGAAGGAGGAGCACAGTGTAATGTAGAAGCAGAGGACAGGTCTAGAAGGAGGAGCACAGAGTAATGTAGTAGCAGGGGACAGGTCTAGAAGGTGCTGGACAAGTCTAGAAGGAGGAGTACAGAGTAATGTAGAAGCAGAGGACAGGTCTAGAAGGAGAAGCAGAGAGTAATGTAGATGCAGAGGACCGGTCTAGAAGGAGGAGCACAGAGTAATGTAGAAGCAGAGGACAGGTCTAGAAGGAGGAGCACAGTGTAATGTAGAAGCAGAGGACAGGTCTAGAAGGAGGAGCACAGAGTAATGTAGAAGCAGAGGACAGGTCTTGAAGGAGGAGCACAGAGTAATGTAGAAGGCAGAGGACAGGTCTAGAAGGAGGAGCACAGAGTAATGTAGAAGGCAGAGGACAGGTCTAGAAGGAGGAGCACAGAGTAATGTAGAAGCAGAGGACAAGTCTAGAAGGAGGAGCACAGTGTAATGTAGCAGCAGAGGACAGGTCTAGAAGGAGGAGCACAGTGTAATGTAGAAGCAGAGGACAGGTCTAGAAGGAGGAGCACAGAGTAATGTAGAAGCAGAGGACAAGTCTAGAAGGAGGAGCACAGTGTAATGTAGCAGCAGAGGACAGGTCTAGAAGGAGGAGCACAGTGTAATGTAGAAGCAGAGGACAGGTCTAGAAGGAGGAGCACAGAGTAATGTAGTAGCAGGGGACAGGTCTAGAAGGTGCTGGACAAGTCTAGAAGGAGGAGCACAGAGTAATGTAGAAGCAGAGGACAGGTCTAGAAGGAGGAGCACAGAGTAATGTAGAAGCAGAGGACAGGTCTAGAAGGAGAAGCAGAGAGTAATGTAGATGCAGAGGACCGGTCTAGAAGGAGGAGCATAGAGTAATGTAGAAGCAGAGGACAGGTCTAGAAGGAGGAGCACAGAGTAATGTAGAAGGCAGAGGACAGGTCTAGAAGGAGGAGCACAGAGTAATGTAGTAGCAGGGGACAGGTCTAGAAGGTGGTGGACAGGTCTAGAAGGAGGAGCATAGAGTAATGTAGAAGCAGAGGACAAGTCTAGAAGGAGGAGCACAGTGTAATGTAGAAGCAGAGGACAGGTCTAGAAGGAGGAGCACAGAGTAATGTAGAAGCAGAGGATGAGACTAGAAGGTGGTGGACAGGTCTAGAAGGAGGAGGTCAGGGTAATGTACAAGCAGGGGAGAGGTCTAGAAGGAGGAGCACAGAGTAATGTAGAAGGCAGAGGACAGGTCTAGAAGGAGGAGCACAGAGTAATGTAGAAGCAGAGGACAGGTCTAGAAGGAGGAGCACAGTGTAATGTAAAAGCAGAGGACAGGTCTAGGAGGAGGAGCACAGAGTAATGTAGTAGCAGGGGACAGGTCTAGAAGGTGCTGGACAAGTCTAGAAGGAGGAGCACAGAGTAATGTAGAAGCAGAGGACAGGTCTAGAAGGAGGAGCACAGAGTAATGTAGAAGCAGAGGACAGGTCTAGAAGGAGAAGCAGAGAGTAATGTAGATGCAGAGGACCGGTCTAGAAGGAGGAGCATAGAGTAATGTAGAAGCAGAGGACAGGTCTAGAAGGAGGAGCACAGAGTAATGTAGAAGGCAGAGGACAGGTCTAGAAGGAGGAGCACAGAGTAATGTAGTAGCAGGGGACAGGTCTAGAAGGTGGTGGACAGGTCTAGAAGGAGGAGCATAGAGTAATGTAGAAGCAGAGGACGGGACTAGAAGGAGGAGCACAAAGTAATGTAGAAGCAGAGGACAGGTCTAGAAGGTGGAGTATAGAGTAATGTAGAAGCAGAGGACAGGTCTAGAAGGAGGAGCACAGTGTAATGTAGAAGCAGAGGACAGGTCTAGAAGGAGGAGCACAGAGTAATGTAGAAGCAGAGGACAAGTCTAGAAGGAGGAGCACAGTGTAATGTAGCAGCAGAGGACAGGTCTAGAAGGAGGAGCACAGTGTAATGTAGAAGCAGAGGACAGGTCTAGAAGGAGGAGCACAGAGTAATGTAGCAGCAGAGGATGAGACTAGAAGGTGGTGGACAGGTCTAGAAGGAGGAGGTCAGGGTAATGTACAAGCAGGGGAGAGGTCTAGAAGGAGGAGCACAGAGTAATGTAGAAGGCAGAGGACAGGTCTAGAAGGAGGAGCACAGAGTAATGTAGAAGCAGAGGACAGGTCTAGAAGGAGGAGCACAGTGTAATGTAGAAGCAGAGGACAGGTCTAGAAGGAGGAGCTCAGAGTAATGTAGAAGCAGAGGACAGGACTAGAAGGAGGAGCACAGAGTAATGTACAAGGCAGAGGACAGGTCTAGAAGGAGGAGCACAGAGTAATATAGAAGGCAGAGGACAGGTCTAGAAGGAGGAGCACAGAGTAATGTAGAAGCAGAGGACAGGTCTAGAAGGAGGAGCACAGTGTAATGTAGAAGCAGAGGACAGGTCTAGAAGGAGGAGCACAGTGTAATGTAGAAGCAGAGGACAGGTCTAGAAGGAGGAGCACAGAGTAATGTAGTAGCAGGGGACAGGTCTAGAAGAAGCACAGAGTAATGTAGAAGCAGAGGACAGGTCTAGAAGGAGGAGCACAGTGTAATGTAGAAGCAGAGGACAGGTCTAGAAGGAGGAGCATAGAGTAATGTAGAAGTAGAGGACAAGTCTAGGAGGAGGAGCACAGAGTAATGTAGTAGCAGGGGACAGGTCTAGAAGGTGCTGGACAAGTCTAGAAGGAGGAGCACAGAGTAATGTAGAAGCAGAGGACAGGTCTAGAAGGAGGAGCACAGAGTAATGTAGAAGCAGAGAACAGGTCTAGAAAGAGGGGCACAGAGTAATGTAGAAGCAGAGGATGAGACTAGAAGGTGGTGGACAGGTCTAGAAGGAGGAGGTCAGGGTAATGTACAAGCAGGGGAGAGGTCTAGAAGGAGGAGCACAGAGTAATGTAGAAGGCAGAGGACAGGTCTAGAAGGAGGAGCACAGAGTAATGTAGAAGCAGAGGACAGGTCTAGAAGGAGGAGCACAGTGTAATGTAGAAGCAGAGGACAGGACTAGGAGGAGCACAGAGTAATGTAGAAGGCAGAGGACAGGTCTAGAAGGAGGAGCACAGAGTAATGTAGAAGGCAGAGGACAGGTCTAGAAGGAGGAGCACAGAGTAATGTAGAAGCAGAGGACAGGTCTAGAAGGAGGAGCACAGTGTAATGTAGAAGCAGAGGACCGGTCTAGAAGGAGGAGCACAGTGTAATGTAGAAGCAGAGGACAGGTCTAGAAGGAGGAGCACAGAGTAATGTAGTAGCAGGGGACAGGTCTAGAAGGTGCTGGACAAGTCTAGAAGGAGGAGTACAGAGTAATGTAGAAGCAGAGGACAGGTCTAGAAGGAGAAGCAGAGAGTAATGTAGATGCAGAGGACCGGTCTAGAAGGAGGAGCACAGAGTAATGTAGAAGCAGAGGACAGGTCTAGAAGGAGGAGCACAGTGTAATGTAGAAGCAGAGGACAGGTCTAGAAGGAGGAGCACAGAGTAATGTAGAAGCAGAGGACAGGTCTTGAAGGAGGAGCACAGAGTAATGTAGAAGGCAGAGGACAGGTCTAGAAGGAGGAGCACAGAGTAATGTAGAAGGCAGAGGACAGGTCTAGAAGGAGGAGCACAGAGTAATGTAGAAGCAGAGGACAAGTCTAGAAGGAGGAGCACAGTGTAATGTAGCAGCAGAGGACAGGTCTAGAAGGAGGAGCACAGTGTAATGTAGAAGCAGAGGACAGGTCTAGAAGGAGGAGCACAGAGTAATGTAGAAGCAGAGGACAAGTCTAGAAGGAGGAGCACAGTGTAATGTAGCAGCAGAGGACAGGTCTAGAAGGAGGAGCACAGTGTAATGTAGAAGCAGAGGACAGGTCTAGAAGGAGGAGCACAGAGTAATGTAGTAGCAGGGGACAGGTCTAGAAGGTGCTGGACAAGTCTAGAAGGAGGAGCACAGAGTAATGTAGAAGCAGAGGACAGGTCTAGAAGGAGGAGCACAGAGTAATGTAGAAGCAGAGGACAGGTCTAGAAGGAGAAGCAGAGAGTAATGTAGATGCAGAGGACCGGTCTAGAAGGAGGAGCATAGAGTAATGTAGAAGCAGAGGACAGGTCTAGAAGGAGGAGCACAGAGTAATGTAGAAGGCAGAGGACAGGTCTAGAAGGAGGAGCACAGAGTAATGTAGTAGCAGGGGACAGGTCTAGAAGGTGGTGGACAGGTCTAGAAGGAGGAGCATAGAGTAATGTAGAAGCAGAGGACAAGTCTAGAAGGAGGAGCACAGTGTAATGTAGAAGCAGAGGACAGGTCTAGAAGGAGGAGCACAGAGTAATGTAGAAGCAGAGGATGAGACTAGAAGGTGGTGGACAGGTCTAGAAGGAGGAGGTCAGGGTAATGTACAAGCAGGGGAGAGGTCTAGAAGGAGGAGCACAGAGTAATGTAGAAGGCAGAGGACAGGTCTAGAAGGAGGAGCACAGAGTAATGTAGAAGCAGAGGACAGGTCTAGAAGGAGGAGCACAGTGTAATGTAAAAGCAGAGGACAGGTCTAGGAGGAGGAGCACAGAGTAATGTAGTAGCAGGGGACAGGTCTAGAAGGTGCTGGACAAGTCTAGAAGGAGGAGCACAGAGTAATGTAGAAGCAGAGGACAGGTCTAGAAGGAGGAGCACAGAGTAATGTAGAAGCAGAGGACAGGTCTAGAAGGAGAAGCAGAGAGTAATGTAGATGCAGAGGACCGGTCTAGAAGGAGGAGCATAGAGTAATGTAGAAGCAGAGGACAGGTCTAGAAGGAGGAGCACAGAGTAATGTAGAAGGCAGAGGACAGGTCTAGAAGGAGGAGCACAGAGTAATGTAGTAGCAGGGGACAGGTCTAGAAGGTGGTGGACAGGTCTAGAAGGAGGAGCATAGAGTAATGTAGAAGCAGAGGACGGGACTAGAAGGAGGAGCACAAAGTAATGTAGAAGCAGAGGACAGGTCTAGAAGGTGGAGTATAGAGTAATGTAGAAGCAGAGGACAGGTCTAGAAGGAGGAGCACAGAATAATGTAGAAGCAGAGGACTGGGCGGCCGTGGCCTCCCGCGCGTGCACACTGGGTGGCTGATTTCCATGAACTGTGTCTCTGAAGGTCCAGGATCTCTGAGGTAACTTCTAATATCTGTAAAGACTTATATTTGGGGGTAATAATTCATAAAGGGCATCTGTCACATTGACCACCAGTCTGTTCCGTTGGCAGCAAATGACATAGCAGGAGGACCTGAGCAGATTGTGTCTCTCCATTCACTACTATAGGAGTTACAGAAAGCTCCTAACAAGGCCACCCAGAGGTGGAGCCGCACATACCAGACATTTCTGGCCTGTCATGGGGAGAAATGTCCGTGTTGGAAATACCCCTTTATTCCATGTGGTGACGGCTCTGAGAAGATGTTTCTCTCAATGATGAATAAGTGAGGTTATGCATGTCACACATGATGGTGTCCCCTGTATGATTTCCATCTTCTCCTTTCTTCATAAAGACGTCTGCAGTACTAGATCCTCCAGTTCCTCCAGTTTTCTCATCTTCTCCTCCACAACGTTCCTTCTCCTGAGTGACCCACCAAGGATGGACAAGGACAGGAATGAGATGAGCAGAAGAATATTAGACTTCACCTTGGAGATCATCTACCTGTTGAGCGGAGAGGTAAAATTTTCTACATTATAGAACAAGTCACACATAGGGAAGGGACAATACATAATAGGAAGTAATAGGAAGAATCCAGTGTCCTGTATAACAGCGTCCAGACCTTCCGAGTGATGTCAAGAAGCCACCAGCAGAAAAGCTGAAGATCAGCCACCAATATGGTCAGTTATGTGTCATGTCACCAATGCAGCAATAGTAATGTTGTAGAGCAATGACAAGGAACCAGGAGGATCAGGATGACCTCTATATAGAAACATAGAAGATGACGGCAGGAGGAGAGCACATGGTCCATCTAGTCCCCCCAATATTATTTCCTTTTTAGTTTTGGCCTCGTTGTATTTTCTCAATGTCTTTTTGTAGGTGAGGTCTCCAGTATTACAGATGTGGGGTCACTAGAGGTCTATACAGCGGGGTCACAATCTCCCTCTTTCTACTGAGGGGGGAATACTGTGTTCAGTTCTCTAAGTGTCTCTCTCCATACACAGGAGTACACAATAGTGAAGAAGACATCGGGTGACTGTACGACTCCCATCATCCATGAGTCAGGAGGATGGAGCAGTAGTCAGAGCCCCATCACAGAGCCTCCCCTTCACTCCCGGATACATGAGAAGAAGATCTTAGAACTGATCTACAAGATGACTCATCTGCTGACTGGAGAGGTGGGAATGCTGGGAAATTCTACAGTAACAGCACTGGTGGTGTCTGGGTGATGACTGTATCATTGTGTGTGTCAGGTTCCTATAAGGTGTCAGGATGTCACTGTCTATTTCTCCATGGAGGAGTGGGAGTATCTAGAAGGACACAAGGATCTGTACGAGGAGGTCATGATGGAGGACTACCTTCCGCGCACATCGCAAGGTGAGAAGATACAGATATTATATTTTGTTTGTTTTTTTGTTGAAGTGTTAATTTCGTCATGTGCAGTATATACAGACATGTGATTCCTCATCTCTGATCACACAATCCTCGCTTTGCTGCAGGGCTGCACTAGGTTATGTTCACACGCAGAAGTTTCCATATATCTGAATGTGGTTCTTTATGCAGCAGGTGCATGAATTTGTAGTAACCACATTCAGATGTGTTGAATGCAATTTCATCACAAAGTCCTAATGCCGCACATCACTGTCTGAACCGTAAAGTCATGGAACCGGCTCCCACAGCATTTGGTAATGGTAAGGTGTGGAGAGAGATAAGAAAGGGTTAAAGATCTTCCTTGTAAGACGCAATACACAGGGTCACTGGTAGTAATGAGGAATGTGGATCCAGGGATCTGTCCGATTGTAAGTAAAACAGGTTGAACAATGTGTGTGTGGAGATATAATGCTTTATTTATTTTACTCTCCGTTACATTTTATTTTAAACATTTTATTGGAATGGAGTTTCAGGAGGATTGAACTCAAGAACAAGCGGAATCCAGCAGCAGGACGCTAGAAATGTAGAAGACCTGGTCAGGGTGGTCATGGACTGTTAAACTTTACTGTTACTGTGCAGGGAGAAGCTTCTGCTCATTACACGCCGTTCTCCCTGCAGTAACACTACTGTCCGAGCTGCGCTCAGTACTTTTCCCCCTGCATGAGCACAGCTCCGGACAAGCAGTGAGAGGGTTAAAGAGCGGCTTCCATTGTATTATATTGTTGGGGTTCATGTGATTGGGAGTTGTGTAATATTACATACATATTAATTATGTGACCCCCCCCCCCCCCCGCAGTTTTCTCCGGTGATATGAGCTGATTGTCGGATCTTCCATCAGCAGGACCCATGGCGCACGGCTACTCTCTGGACCAGCTTTCTTTTTGCGAAAATTTGTCCGGTTAGAACAATCCATTTAGTGTGGATGTGTCAAGTCTCTTATTTCCCCCTATCTCAGAGGGCAGCATAGGATCGGGGGGTAGACGCTGAGATCTGGGATATAACGTTTTCTCACTAACCCTGTGCCCTAGGCTTCTGGACTTCTTGGAAACTGACCTCGGCTTGTCTCTCGTTAACCCCTTGTTTACCGGTTTTGATTATCTGCTCCCGGCTGGTTGTGACCTCTGCTGTACCTGATTTCCACTATCTCTGTTTTGGACTTTCTGTTTACCCTCTGGCTGTCTGGTTACCTGTTCAGGTGTAGCCTGCATTGCACCCCTTATCCAACACTGAGCTCTGTTAGAACAACCTGGGTTCTGTGCATCAAAAACCATCCCGCCTTGCGGTGGGCTCTGTCGAATACCTCAGAGTAGCCTTAGATTCTTTCGATCAGAGTTGTGACGGATTTGGGGTTGGGTTTTTTTTTGCACGCTTACTCCCGACGGTATCCAGCAGACTTTTGGGAATTGCACAACCAGTGATTCTATAACATATTCGGGACCTGCAGCTGATTTTATACCATAATTAATAACATAGAAATACATTGATATCGAAACAGTAGAGGTTCACACCTTCTAAGAAACGTTGATCAGCCAATAATAACTAAGGGAACCTGTCAGTAGGTTTGGAGCCACTAAACCACCAGCATACCGATATACAGCTGGGGTCTTGCGTTCAATACCTGCCTACCTCATAAACAGACGTTCGGGAATAGTTAGTAAAGTAAATTACAACTAAGGGTATGTTCACACGGCAGCGTCCGTAACGGCTGAAATTACGGGGATGTTTTCAGGAGGAAACCTCCCCGTAATTTCAGCCGTAATGGCATGTGCAGGCGCTTGAACGCCGCGTCCATTACGGACGTAATTGGCGCTGCTTTTCATTGGAGTCAATGAATAACGGCTCCAATTACGCCCCAAGAAGTGACAGGTCACTTCTTTGACGCGGGCGTCTATTTACGCGCCGTCATTTGACAGCGGCGCGTAAATATACGCCTCGTGTGAACAGACAAACGTCAGCCCATTGCTTTCAATGGGCAGATGTTTGTCAACGCTATCGAGGCGCATTTTTCGGACGTAATTCGGGGCAAAAATTAGTGTGTGTGCACATACCCTTACCGAAAGAAGCTCGGGAGCGACATCAGGCGCATATGAATCAGATGACCGTTCACTGCGCATGCACAGTAAAGTGAGGTGTAGTGTCCCCGGCTTCATATGTGCATGCACCCGATGCTGCTGGACTTCTTCCGGTAAGTTGTCATTTACTTTACTAACCATTCCCTAAATGTCCTTTTTTTTGAGGTAGGCAGGTTTACAGCGCTAAACTCTGGCTTCATGACGGCATACTGGTGGTTTAGAGGCTTTAAACCTACTAACCGGTTCCTTTTAAAGGCTATGTACACCTTTTTGAACTGAAATTATTTTTCTTGTTAATTTTCTTTCTCAATGCAAAATTAAGCAACTTTCTAAATAGTCTTCTTTACAATTTCCTACCATTTGGCTGCTGTGGACTTTGCAAAACCCCTGTGGACAGTTGGTCTCCTGCAAATTCTAACTCAAATCCGTCAGTGCAAAGCTCCTAATGACTGACTCAACTGCTCTTCCCCCTCCCTTCTCTCAGTCTTAGAGATAGCAGCGGAGGGTTGCACAGACAAGATCACACAAGCTGATCGTATCATAGTGAGGATAGGAAGGAGAGCACACAGGCTATCAAGATGATCTCTCTATACTCGGACCTGCTATGTACAAACAAAACCCCCCCCCCCCCCCCACACACACACACACACACACACCGCTATCTCTAACACTAAATAAAGAAAGGAGGAGGGAGAGCGGTTGAGTCAGCCGCCAGCAGCAGTGGATTGACGGATTTGAGTTACAATGTGCAGGAGACCAACTGTCTGCAGGAGTTACACAGGCTCTACAGCAGCCAAGTGGTAGGACCTTTATAATGACATTTTAATTTAGTAAGTTGCTTAATTTTACATTTAGGAAGCAAATGAGCAATAAAAAGAATTCGGTTCAAAGGTGTACATAGCCTGTAAGTAGTACAATATTAAATGACATCCGCTCATGATTAAAAGCCGGTAAATCATATGATCCTACATTACTTTTAATTTTTATTTTCAGTGTCTGAAACTAAAGATAACAAGAAGTTGTGGCCCCTTATCCTCAGTGCGTTAGAGCCAAACACGGATATTATCCAACAAAATCTCCGCCCAAAATTAAATGTGTTCAGAAAGCAAAATATTCGAATCCAAAAATCCAATAATAATTCTGAAGTTCATTTAATTATTCAAAATTCAGGCAAAATGGAGCAAGTGGCCACTCCATAGTGAAGTTCTCCTACATTTCCCTCCTCTCATGATTCTATTACTCTTAGTAAGAAAGGTTTAGTAAACAACAAGGAGAAATTCTTCTCTTCTACTAACATTATTGTGTTATCTGCAGTATACATTGCCACCGTATTATTCATAGTTGATACACATCTGTTACTGGCCCATAGGATTATTTTAATATCTTTGTATATAAGAAATCTTATGGCCATACCTTGAACCATTACCTGAGGTATCTCACTGAACCATCTGTTTGGCCTTCGTCGGGCTAATATACGTCAGTATACAGCAATAAAACTGTATAGAATAGCGTAGTACACTACACTATTCCATCCTGCGGAGTCCAGTAAAAAACATACCCTAAACATAATTTTCCAGTACATCCCTCATGACAGCACTACAGGAGGTTGCCCTATTGACCTCTGTAGGGACAGGAAGACAGAGAGGTTAAAAGGCCCCTCCCACCACCCACTTGTCAGTGTTCTTCCTGTCCCCACAGGGTCAGGAGCAGAGAGCGTCGCTCCTGTGTTAGTGCAGGAAAGAAATTCGGGCAGAGGGCAAGATCGGGGGGTCCGTGCACTCCCCCTGCTCTTCCCCCTAAAGCCCAGGCTAACACCCCTCAAACGAGGGGTCCCTTAGCTCCCTCCCTGAGACACCTACCTGAGGAATCCTAGGCAGGGTTCTGGTAGTGTGTGGGGGCTGGGGTTTCCCAAGCAGGCTTCGGCCGGGCCGCGGACCAGGCGGGGACCGGCAGCTCCATAAACATGGACGCACCGGCAGGTATCCTCGCTGCACCGCATAGCAAGCCTCAGTCGCCGGCTATGGCGGCTGCACTCCAGGAACACGCTGGACGAATAGCCGACCGGAAATAACGTCGGGCTACTTCCGGTCCGCGGCCATCTTGGAAGGCGGGAAATTCAAAACGCCCGCATTTAAAGGGACACGCACAGGTATGTAGTTAGAGCTGATAACTCTAACTTGGATTATTTTTTTGTGGATTGCATATTGCATTGCCTGTTACCTGTCGCGGTATGGAACTTCCTTGTCCTGATGGAACTCCAGATATGTCCCAGGGTCACGTGAGTCTCACCCTTGGGGAAGGGTATGACCCCTTATGTATGTACACCATACTTTACCTACCTTCTGTTTTCTCTAGGAAAAAGATTCCTCTCAGAGACAAACTGATAAAAAGAAGGTTAAAACATGTGCGACTTGTGCAAAAAAATTGCCAGAGTCCCATAGGAAACAATTGTGTCAAGATTGGATTGCAAAAATACTAAAGGAGGAACAACCAACGTTCATGTCTGAACTTAGGACTATGATTCGTGAAGAAGTGGGTCAGTCAGTAGCCTCCCTCGCCCCTCCGCAAGAAAGTCCCTCACACTCCCGGACAAAAACACCACGGATGGAAGTGGATCAAAAATATTGTCCTCCTTCTCAGGGGTCTGACTCTGAGCAGGAGTGTTATTACCTATCGGAGGATGAGTTAGAAGAAAGAGAGGAACTCTTGCCTTCAACTTCTTCCACTCAAGAGAAAAATTTTTTCTTCTCTTCCGAGATGTCGGATACCTTAATTCAAGCAATACGGGAAACTATGGATATTCCCGAAGAAGACCAACCACATACCATCCAGGATGAGATGTTTGGAGGTCTAACGGAAAAGAAAACAAGGGTTTTTCCGGTAAACGAAAATCTCAAAAGAATGGTGACAACTGAATGGGAAGATTCAGAAAAAAGGCTCTTCATTTCAAGAGATTTTAAAAACAGACTTCTCTTTGATCCAGAGGACACTAAGCCTTGGGATGAGATCCCAAAAGTAGATGTCCCAGTAGCCAGGGTTGCTAAAAAAAAAACGCAATCCCATTTGAAGATTCCTCTCAGTTGAGGGACGCCATGGACCGAAAGGCAGACGGACTACTGAAAAGAGCGTGGGAATCTTCCTCGGCCTTGATCTCAACTAATATCGCGGCCACATCAGTAGCAAGAGCAATGTTTATATGGCTAAACCAGCTAGAGACCCATTTGATGATGAAGACATCATGACAAGATCTATTAGAAATCTCTACCTTTACTAAAAATGGCAACCGGATTCTTGGTAGACGCTTCAGCGGAATCTATTAGATTTGCTGCCAGGAATGGGGCTCTCTCAAATGCTGCTAGAAGAGCATTATGGCTCAAAATGTGGTCAGGAGATACGAAGTCCAAGAACAAGTTGTGTTCTATCCCATTTACAGGGTCTCTGATGTTCGGTCCTCTCCTCGATAACATGCTGGAGAGTGCAACAGATGGGAAAAAGGGGTTTCCTGAAGAGAAACCAAAAAAACCCCCTCAGTTTGGAAGATTTCGCCAACAGAGGGATCCTACCTCACAGAACTACAGCGGGAAAGGGAAGTCCGGTCGCTGGAGTTACCCCAAAGGAAAAAGGGGTCGAGGATATCTCCTTAACCCAAATAATTCATTCCAGCCCTCAAAGCAATGACGCCAAGAGCGTGGGGGGAAGACTCCTACAATTTTATCCCAAATGGTCGAGAATAACCCAGAACCCCTGAGTTCTAAAGATCATAGAAGAAGGATACAAAATAGAATTTTCCTCCATTCTTCCAGAGAAATTCCTAATAACCCAGTACCAAGCAAAAGATCTTCATCTGATCCTTATCCAGGACGTCCAGAAACTACTCAGATTGAGAGCCATTTCTCCAGTTCCCCACAACGAAATATGCAAAGGCCACTATTCAAAAATCTTCTTGGTCAAAAAACCAAACGGTTCCTACAGGACAATAATCAACCTGAAGGTCCTAAACAAATGGGTGAAAAATCGAAAATTCAAGATGGAGTCTATCAGATCGATCTAATAAGGGAAGAGGCATCAATGTGTACGATCGATTTAAAGGATGCGTATTATCACGTTCCTATCCACCCCACGTACCAGAGATTCCTCAGATTCGCAATTCAGGACGGTCCTTCCATTCTCCACTTCCAGTTTGTCTGCCTCCCCTTCGGCCTTTCCTCCGCCCCCAGAATTTTTACGAAAATTATGGCAGAGATCATGGCATTCATAAGAAGTCAAGGTATAGTAATTATCCCATATCTAGACGACTTCTTGTTGACCGCAGATACTCCGGCTATCTTAGTCAGTCATCGGTCACAGGTTCTTTCCCTCCTACAGGAATTGGGATGGATAATCAACTTTCAGAAGTCGAGTCTTCCTCCCCAGAAACAGAAGGTCTTCTTAGGAGTACTGCTAGACTCCTCCCTTCAACATTCCTTCCTCCCAAGAGAGAAACAAATACTCCTACTGGCAGAAGTAAGGAAATGTTGGGGGAAAGACGCCTGTTCCATAAGGGAATGTATGCGGATGTTGGGAATGATGACGTCTTGCATCCAATCTATTCCATGGAGCCAATTTCACTCCAGACCCTTACAGAATCTGATCTTGTCCCAGTGGGATCGAAAACAAAACTCCCTGAATTTAAAAATTCCAATTTCCGAGACTGTGAAATTATCCCTCCTGTGGTGGCTCTGCACAAACAACATAGACAAGGGAGTCCCCTGGAGAACGTCTCCTTATGTAGTGATTACCACAGATGCCAGCAAACACGGCTGGGGGTCAGTAATCCAAGACCAACACTTTCAGGGCACATGGCCTGTTCAAATGAAGATGATGTCCTCAAACTTCAAAGAACTAAGAGCCGTATGGGAGACACTTATAAGAGCTTCACCCACCATAAAAGGGAAGCATATAAGAATTTTATCGGACAACACGACAGCAGTGTCCTTTCTCCGCCATCAAGGGGGAACAAGACACACTCTTCTTCAGGCCCTCTCTGCACAAATTTTCAGTTGGGCAGAAGAAAATGTCCTATCAGTCTCGGCAGTTCACCTAAAAGGCTCAGAGAACCTATCAGCAGATTTCCTGAGTCGGGAAAAAGTAGACCCTGGAGAATGGTCCCTAAACAGGGAAGTCTTTCTGTCCCTAACCCGAAATTGGGGTTATCCACAAATAGACCTGTTTGCCACAAGGAAAAACTCCCAAGTAGAGACATTCTTCTCCCTAAATCTCAGAGACAACCCATTGGGAGTAGATGCATTGTCCCAACCCTGGGACTGGATCTGGCCTATGCCTTTCCTCCGTTTCCTCTAATACCAATGGTATTAAGAAAAATCCAGTAAGATTTGACAAAGCTCATCATTATTCTTCCCTATTGGCCAAAAAGAAGTTGGTTTCCAATCGTAAAATACCTAGCGTTGGAAGACCCTATCATGCTCCCAGTCAAAGAGAATCTTCTCTCCCAGGGTCCCTTATTCTTCCAGGGAATAGAAACTCTGAAATTGTCAGCCTGGATCCTGAATGGCAGATCTTGAGGAACCACGGTCTGTCAGATGAGGTAATTTCAACTATCTTATTAAGTCATAAAGAAGTTACCTCTAAAATCTATCAAAAAATTTGGAAGAAATTCTGTTCCTGGCATGGAAACCCAGGACCAGACCCCTTTTCTCCCAACATTGCGAAAATCCTAGATTTTTTACAATCGGGATTCAAGAAAGGGCTTAGCACTAGTACCTTTAAAAGTACAGATTTCAGCCTTAGGTAATTTTTTTTAACACTCCTCTGGCTGAACATCGGTGGATCAGAAGATTCACCCAAGCGGTCTCTAAACTGAAACCTTCCCTAAAGAAATCCGTTCCTACCTGGGATTTGAATGTGGTGTTAACGACTCTTTGTGAGCCCCCCTTTGAGCCGCTTGACACAATTAGTATGCACTTTTTAACTCTAAAATTGCATTCTTAGTCGCTATTACTTCAGCAAGAAGGATTGGAGCAATCCAATCTCTGTCAGTCATAGAACCGTACCTAAAAGTACAAGAGGATAAGATCATCCTAAAGCTGGACCCTTCCTTTATTCCAAAGGTATCTACTGCTTTCCATAGAGAACAAGAAATAATTCTACCTTCCTTTTATCCAGATCCAAAAAACCAACAAGAAGAAAAATTCCATTGCCTGGATGTCAGGCGAACAATTCTTCAGTATCTGGATAGAACCTCCTCCTGGAGACAAGATAAAAATCTATTTGTCCTGTTTGGGGGAAAGAATAGAGGAAAGAAAGGCTCTCTAGCGAGATGGGTAAAAACCACCATACAAGAAGCCTACAAGTCCCAAGGACTATGTGCCCCACAAGGCATCAGAGCCCATTCAACAAGGGCAGTCTCGGCATCCTGGGCAGAAAGAAGAGAAGCCTCTATGGACCAAATCTGCAGAGCTGCCACTTGGTCAAGCCATCATACGTTTTGCAAACATAGGCTCGATGTTCTGTCAGATACGGATTTAAGTTTTGGACGGAAAGTCCATCAATCCATAGTCCCGCCCTGAGCATTATAATCTGGTATTGCTCCTGTAGTGCTGTCATGAGGGATGTACTGGAAAATAGCAATTAGACCTACCAGTAATTGTATTTCCAGGAATCCATCATGACAGCACCATTACATCCCTCCCTGATTGAATTCTGATTTGTGCATTTAACATGTCAGTTATTATCCCTAGAAATAAAATAGGGTTGCATCCATCCTGGTGTAGTAATTGAAAAACACTGGCAAGTGGGTGGTGGGAGGGGCCTTTTAACCTCTCTGTCTTCCTGTCCCTACAGAGGTCAATAGGGCAACCTCCTGTAGTGCTGTCATGATGGATTCCTGGAAATACAATTACCGGTAGGTCTAATTGCTATTTTTTTTTTTTTTTTACAATGGGAGCCTATAGCTGGCAGATGGCACTATATGGCATCCGTCACAGGACTCCGTTAAACGAATAAGGTAAGAAGCTCCAATGATGTAACTGAACAGTTTTCACTGGGCAAACTCAATCCTTGCAATACTGTATATCTCCGCCTCGGAGGATCGGAAGAGGGATATCCTTGACCTTCCTCAGGCACTGTAGTATGCTGGTTCCTGTGAAATGGCGCTTGTGTAGATGCGGCTTGCCGCAATGAGGCGCTTTTGCGAAATGGCGCTTGTGTAGACGCGGCTGGCCACAATGAGAGGAGCTCTGTGTGTTCCGACACCTTTCAATCATAGCCAGCATTATGTTTTTGAACAGTTTGTTCTGCAGTAGTTCTCCTGTGGGATCGGACCAGACGGCCAGGCCTTTGTTCCCCATGCACATCAATGACCCTTTCACCAGTTGTCCTTCCTTGGACCACTTTTGATACGTACTAACCACTGCGTACTAGGAACACCCCAGAAGACCTTCCATTTTGGAGATGCTGATTCTGACGCAGTCGTCTAGCCCTCACAATTTATCCCTTGTCAAAGTCGCTCAGATTCTTTTGCCTGCCCATGTTTCCAACATATCAACTTTAAAACGGTTAATTTGCTGCCAAATATCTCCTCCCTTGTCAGGTGCATTGTCAATGTTCTTCACGTCACCTGTCAGTGGTTTTAATGTTATGGCTGATTATTGTATATATTGAGGAGGACAGTGGGGGTCGTCTTCATTTAAAAATAAATAAAAATATTGACGTATTTGTCCTAATAGGTCCATGGATCTTGCTACAGTGGAGGATGGGGGTGTTCCCTCTTTATAGAGCTTCTGTCTCCTGTCCAGGAGGGGGGCAGTCTCTCTAATGGTGCGGTCATGGGCTCACTGAAAACCAATTAACTAAATGTAATCATATATTTTTATTTTCTCATTCTTCATAACCGCACCAGGTTAAAGGAAACTTGGTGTTATAAAACCGTAGAGCTTCCTCCAACACCTCAGTGGTTTCCTGTACCTTGTGGAGAGAAAACTTGGAGTAGTTTTCCTTAATACAGGTACTTTGTGTCACTAATAAAAGATGAGTCTTCACTGTGGGTTCCCGATCTTGAAATGTAGAATATATGGACAGTGACATTTAGGACTCCCGGCTGCAGACGTTCTGGCCAGGGATTTTGCCCTTGGAGAAGCCCCTGACGTCACTATCCATATATGGACAGTGACGTCAGGGGCTCCTCCAGGCAGAGCGGGGTTTCCACTCCTAGAGGGAGCCCCAATGGCACTATCTACAGGGAGAGGGCTATAGCACTATCTACAAGGGTGTGTGTGTGGCACTATCTACAGGGGAGATGTTTGTCATTTTCTCCTAGGGGGGGGGGGGAGTGTGGCAGGATCTACAAGGGAGGCTGTCTGGCAGTATCTACAAGGGGGGGTGTGGCTCTATCTACAGGGGGGCGTTTGGCACTCTACAAGGGGGGGTGTAGTACTATCTCCTAGTGGTGTCTGTGGCAATATCTACAAGGGGGGCTGTGTGGCAGTATCTGCAAGCAGGGGCTGTTTATATAGCAGTATTTACAAGAGAGTGTGTTTCAGTATCTACAACGGGCTGTATGGCAGTATCTGCAAGGAGGGGCTGTTTATATAGCAGTATCTACAAGGGAGTGTGTGGCAGTACCTACAATGGGGGCTGTATGGCAGTATCTGAAAGGAGGGGCTCTTTATATAGCAGTATCTACAAGAGAGTGTGTGGCAGTATCTACAAGGGGGGTTTGGCAGTATCTACAAGGGGGGTTTGGCAGTATCTACAAGGGACGGTGTGGCAGTAACTGCAAGGGGGGGTGTGGCAGTAACTGCAAGGGGGGGTGTGGCAGTAACTGCAAGGGGGGGTGTGGCAGTATCTACAATAGGGGGTTGTGTGGCACTAATTACAGGGGGGTGTGACACTATCTACGAGAGAAGGCTGTTCATTATGTCACCATGTAGTCTCATTAGCCTCCGTTATACAATCTGTTGTAGTCCAGCACTTACCTCATTCATTTATTTTATTTTCATTTATTGTTCTGGTAACTTCCTTCTAGAACTATATCGCTTGTAAAATGTACTAATGGTTTTATACTCGTTACATTAAAAAAAATGACACCTCATTGATTGGTAGAGAAAACAAACATGGCGAGGGAGAAGGAGATGTTGGGGGGACAAACTGAATCTTTGCCCCGGGTGCTGAAGATCCAAACTACACCTCTGCTATAAAGTCATTGAACCCAAGTTCATTTAAAAAAAAAAATCTTGCCCGTTTAGGGTGAAAATCTGATTGATATTAAGGTTGAGGTTAAAGATAAAGCAGAAGAGGAGACGGATGTAATGGCTGATCAGTGTAAGGAGGGGGGGACGTTCATTAGTTGTAAAGACAAACCTCTATTGAGGGTCACCTAGATACTACTCCCATCATCTCATCATCCCATGTAAATGATCTATTCCGTCACTGTGTGTTTCCTACAGATGGATCCAGTAGGAGAAATCCACCAGAGAGATGTCCCAGTCCTCTGTATTCCCAGGACTGTCCAGAGGAAAATCACAATGTCCCAGAGAATCATCAGGTAGATGAAGCTGAGCCCTATACCACATCTATATAGGGGTGTGTGGAGCTTTTTGGTCCTGCGGTCATAGATGGGGTCATAGATTTTGGTGGTTTCTTATGTTGATCTGTTAGATTCTTCGCACTCTCTGCTGTATTGTACTGAATTGTTACATATGTGAAATCAGGGGGAAGATCTGACTAATAATAAAGTGGAGGATGAAGAAGAAGAAGAGCGGGTGAGGGGCGATCACCCGTGTAAGAGTGAAGTGGAGGAGGAAATTCCAGGAGGTGTTACCACAGGTCAGTAATAATGATATTAGAAAATGAATTGGGAGATTTGGTAAGGTGGGGTTCCTCCTTAGTTCTACATTACAGTAACATGTCAGACAATGTGTTATACATAGTGCCGGACCTGAGGGAGCTGTGACTGCACATAGAAGTTCTCTACAAGGTGATCTATGACTCCGGTCATGCACTAGGCTTAGTGTCAGATTTTGGGAGGGGCACGAGGAGCCTGTAAAAATGTCAATAATTCAATACATTAGTATGTCTGGCGATCGCTGGTTCAAATCCCGTGCAGGGACTAATAAAAAGTGTTCAAAATAGTTTAAAAAAAAATTTCCGCATTTCCTTTTAAAGTATTGTAAAAAATAAACAGAATTGGTATCACCGCCTCCGTAAAAAGTCTGAATTATTACAATATGACATTATTTAAATCGCATGGTGAACACCGTAAAAAAAACATGAAACCGTCAGAATCGCTATTTTTTTGGTCACTTTAGCGCTAAATAATAATGTAATAAGTCGTATGTATTAACAAAAACTACAGCTCGCCCCACAAAAATAAGCCTCTACTCTGCTCAATCAACAAAACAAAAAAATAACCGGCAGGATAAAGGTAACGTGATTTATACAGAACCGTGAACGCCACATTAAAAAAAATTGCCTTTTTTTGATCAGTTTGCCTAAAATAAATGGAATAAAAAGTGTTTAAAAATTTGCACGTACCCCAAAATGGTACTAATAAAAAGCCCTCAAACCACTACGTCTATGAAAAAATAAAAAGTTATGGCTCCCATTAGTCGAGGATGAAGAAAAATGCAGATGAGCTGGTCCAAGGGGAACTTTCCTTCTGTATCAGGAGCTGATTATCAGGGCTCTAATATTTGGGAACCAGGAAGAGAAGGGCCCAAACATATCTGCTGGAAGCGAGGGGGCCCGTATTATACCAGGACAACACTTTCCCAGCAAAATACCCCAAACTACAAAGGTGCAGAGTGTGGACCAAAAGGGGATCGGAAAGCACAGCATTTATCAGTGCGACACCGGCCTGTGCATAAAGGATTCATCACAGCGTAACCCACATCTATGGAGAATTGTATTATTTACCCCATTATTATACCCTCTTATTATACCCTGATGTACTCCGCACAGCTTATATATACCCCGATGTACTCCGCACATATTACATATACCCTGATGTACTCCTCACATATTACATATATCCTGATGTACCCCTCACACATATTACATATACCCTGATGTACTCCTCACATATTATATATACCCTGATGTACTCCTCACATATTACATATACCCTGATGTACTCCTCACATATTACATATACCCTGATGTACTCCTCACAAATTACATATATCCTGATGTACTCCGCACATAATACATATACCCTGATGTACTCCTCACATATTACATATATCCTGATGTACTCCTCACATATTACATATACCCTGATGTACTCCTCACACATATTACATATACCCTGATGTACTCCTCACATATTACATATACCCTGATGTATTCCTCACAGATTACATATACCCTGATGTACTCCTCACATATTACATATACCCTGATGTACTCCTCACATATTACATATACCCCGATGTACTCCGCACAGATTATATATACCCTGATGTACTCCTCACATATTACATATACCCTGATGTACTCCTCACATATTACATATACCCTGATGTACTCCTCACACATTACATATACCCTGATGTACTCCTCACATATTACATATACCCTGATGTACTCCTCACATATTACATATATCCTGATGTACTCCTCACATATTACATATACCCTGATGTATTCCTCACATATTACATATATCCTGATGTACTCCTCACATATTACATATACCCTGATGTACTCCTCACACATTACATATACCCTGATGTACTCCTCACATATCACATATACCCTGATGTACTCCTCACATATTACATAATCAATGATGTACTCCTCACATATTACATATATCCTGATGTACTCCTCACACATTACATATACCCTGATGTACTCCTCACATATTACATATACCCTGATGTACTCCTCACATATTACATATACCCTGATGTACTCCTCACATATTACATATATCCTGATGTACTCCTCACATATTACATATACCCTGATGTATTCCTCACCTATTACATATATCCTGATGTACTCCTCACATATTACATATACCCTGATGTACTCCTCACACATTACATATACCCTGATGTACTCCTCACATATCACATATACCCTGATGTACTCCTCACATATTACATGTACCCTGATGTGCTCCTCACATATTACATATTTCCTGATGTACTCCTCACATATTACATATACCCTGATGTACCCCTCACATATTACATATACCCTGATGTACTCCTCACATATTACATATACCCTGATGTACTCCTCACATATTACATATATCCTGATGTACTCCTCACATATTACATATATCCTGATGTACTCCTCACATATTACATATATCCTGATGTACTCCTCACATATTACATATATCCTGATGTACTCCTCACATATTACATATACCCTGATGTACTCCTCACACATTACATATACCCTGATGTACTCCTCACATATTACATATATCCTGATGTACTCCTCACATATTACATATATCCTGATGTACTCCTCACATATTACATATATCCTGATGTACTCCTCACATATTACATATATCCTGATGTACTCCTCACATATTACATATACCCTGATGTACTCCTCACATATTACACATATCCTGATGTACTCCTCACATATTACATATATCCTGATGTACTCCTCACATATTACATATACCCTGATGTACTCCTCGCACATTACATATACCCTGATGTACTCCTCGCACATTACATATACCCTGATGTACTCCTCACATATTACATGTACCCTGATGTGCTCCTCACATATTACATATTTCCTGATGTACTCCTCACATATTACATATATCCTGATGTACTCCTCACATATTACATATATCCTGATGTACTCCTCACATATTACATATACCCTGATGTACTCCTCACACATTACATATACCCTGATGTACTCCTCACATATTACATATACCCTGATGTACTCCTCACATATTACATATACCCTGATGTACTCCTCACATATTACATATACCCTGATGTACTCCTCACATATTACATATACCCTGATGTACTCCTCACATATTACATATACCCTGATGTACTCCTCACATATTACATATACCCTGATGTACTCCTCACATATTACATATATCCTGATGTACTCCTCACATATTACATATATCCTGATGTACTCCTCACATATTACATATATCCTGATGTACTCCTCACATATTACATATACCCTGATGTACTCCTCACATATTACATATACCCTGATGTACTCCTCACATATTACATATACCCTGATGTACTCCTCACATATTACACATATCCTGATGTACTCCTCACATATTACATATATCCTGATGTACTCCTCGCACATTACATATACCCTGATGTACTCCTCGCACATTACATATACCCTGATGTACTCCTCGCACATTACATATACCCTGATGTACTCCTCACATATTACATATACCCTGATGTGCTCCTCACATATTACATATACCCTGATGTGCTCCTCACAGATTACATATACCCTGATGTGCTCCTCACAGATTACATATACCCTGATGTGCTCCTCACAGATTACATATACCCTGATGTACTCCTCACATATTACATATATCCTAATGTGCTCCTCACATATTACATATACCCTGATGTGCTCCTCACATATTACATATACCCTGATGTACTCCTCACATATTACATATATCCTGATGTACTCCTCACATATTACATATACCCTGATGTACTCCTCACATATTACATATACCCTGATGTACTCCCCACATATTACATATGCCCTGATGTACTCCTCACATATTACATATACCCTGATGTACTCCTCACATATTACATATATCCTGATGTACTCCTCACATATTACATATATCCTGATGTACTCCTCACATATTACATATATCCTGATGTGCTCCTCACATATTACATATACCCTGATGTACTCCTCACATATTACATATATCCTGATGTACTCCTCACATATTACATATATCCTGATGTACTCCTCTCATATTACATATATCCTGATGTATTCCTCACATATTACATATACCCTGATGTACTCCTCACATATTACATATATCCTGATGTACTCCTCACATATTACATATATCCTGATGTATTCCTCTCATATTACGTATACCCTGATGTACTCCTCACTTATTACATATACCCTGATGTACTCCTCACATTTTACATATACCCTGATGTACTCCTCACATATTACATATACCCTGATGTACTCCTCTCATATTACATATATCCTGATGTACTCCTCACATATTACATATACCCTGATGTACTCCTCACAGATTACATATACCCTGATGTACTCCTCACATATTACATATACCCTGATGTACTCCTCACAGATTACATATATCCTGATGTATTCCTCACATGTTACATATACCCTGATGTACTCCTCACATGTTACATATACCCTGATGCATATAAATGCAAAAAAGCCAAGGTCTGAACATGTAGGACCCCTAGATAATGGTAATGGGGAGTTGATCACAGGGGATCAAGAGAAGGCAGAGTTACTAAATGGGTTCTTTAGCTCTGTATATACAACAGAAGAAAGAGCAGCTGATGTAGCCGGTGCCAGTGCTGTTAATATATCAGTTGATATACTGAATTGGATGAATGTAGAGATGGTCCAAGCTAAATTAAATAAAATAAATGTGCACAAGGCTCCGGGACTAGATGGGTTACACCCTAGAATTCTTAAAGAGCTTAGTTCAGTTATTTCTGTCCCCCTTTTCATAATATTCAGAGAATCTCTAGTGACTGGTATAGTGCCAAGGGACTGGCGCAGGGCAAATGTGGTGCCTATTTTCAAAAAGGGCTCTAGGTCTTCCCCGGGTAATTATAGACCAGTAAGCTTAACATCCATCGTGGGGAAAATGTTTGAGGGGCTATTGAGGGACTATATACAGGATTATGTGACAATAAATAGCATTATAAGTGACAGCCAGCACGGTTTTACTAAGGACAGAAGTTGTCAAACTAACCTAATCTGTTTCTATGAAGAGGTGAGCAGAAGTCTAGACAGAGGGGCCGCTGTGGATTTAGTGTTTTTGGACTTTGCAAAGGCATTTGACACTGTCCCCCATAGACGCCTAATGGGTAAATTAAGGACTATATGTTTAGAAAATATAGTTTGTAATTGGATTGAGAATTGGCTCAAGGACCGTATCCAGAGAGTTGTGGTCAATGATTCCTTCTCTGAATGGTCACCGGTTATAAGTGGTGTACCCCAGGGTTCAGTGCTGGGACCACTATTATTCAACTTATTTATTAATGATATAGAGGAAGGGATTAATAGCACTATTTCTATTTTTGCAGATGACACCAAGCTATGTAATACAGTTCAGACTATGGAAGATGTTCATGATGTTCATGAATTACAGGCAGATTTAAACAAACTAAGTGTTTGGACGTCCACTTGGCAAATGAAGTTTAATGTAGATAAATGTAAAGTTATGCATCTGGGTACCAACAACCTGCATGCATCATATGTCCTAGGGGGCGCTACACTGGCGGATTCACTTGTTGAGAAGGATCTGGGTGTACTTGTAAATCATAAACTCAATAACAGCATGCAGTGTCAATCAGCTGCTTCAAAGGCCAGCAGGATATTGTCGTGTATTAAAAGAGGCATGGACTCGAGGGACAGGGATGTAATAATGCCACTTTACAAAGCATTAGTGAGGCCTCATCTAGAATATGCAGTTCAGTTCTGGGCTCCAGTTCATAGAAAGGATGCCCTGGAGTTGGAAAAAATACAAAGAAGAGCAACGAAGCTAATAAGGGGCATAGAGAATTTAAGTTATGAGGAAAGATTGAAAGAATTAAACCTATTTAGCCTTGAAAAAAGACGACTAAGGGGGGACATGATTAACTTATATAAATATATTAATGGCACATACAAAAAATATGGTGATATCCTGTTCCTTGTAAAACCCGCTCAAAAAACAAGGGGGCACTCCCTCCGTCTGGAGAAAAAAAGGTTCAAGCTGCAGAGGCGACAAGGCTTCTTTACAGTAAGAACGGTGAATTTATGGAATAGCCTACCGCAGGAGCTTGTCACAGCAGGGACAGTAGATAGCTTTAAAAAAGGGTTAGATAATTTCCTAGAACAAAAAAATATTAGCTCCTATGTGTAGAAATTTTTCCTTCCCTTTTCCCTTCCCTTGGTTGAACTTGATGGACATGTGTCTTTTTTCAGCCGTACTAACTATGTAACTATGTAACTATGTAACTATGTAACTATGATAGGTCTGTGCTTGGTCTAGTTAGATACAGCAGCAGCCTCCTGACCACATGACCACCGGGATCAATAGAGGCAGCGGCGCTCATTGAGCGTTGTGTACGTGAGTGCAGAGAAGACAAGTGGCAAAAATGACTTTTGTCTTCTTTCCAGGGTCCTTGGCAGTCTCTGACGACCGGGCACCCGACATTTTAGCTGCTCAATCACTCAGGCAGCAAACTTAAACCTGCACCATATATACACAGTGGGCAGTCTTCAACCGGTTAAACATCATTTTGGTTATTTCCTTTGTACTTTCTCATTTGTTTGGTTCTTCCATTACAAATCTTCTAATAATAACAGTTGAGAAGAAAGATCCTCATGACAACTCTGCACACAAGTCACAAGGGGACATGTTGTCTTCAGGATATTTCCGTAGTGCAACCTTAGTCTGCAATATCAAGCAATCAGATCTCCGCTGTAATCTACTATACACTAAATAGCTTTTTGGAACATGTCTTCTTTAAATGGACACTATCTTTTCAAACAACTTGTGGTAATCTAATAGTATTCCTGATATATATATCAACTTTGTAATTTACTTACTGTTATAGTTTAGCATTTATCCATGAAAATTTTATGTGAAGTTAGTGTCACATAGGGTTCGTGGACCCACTGGGCCGTACCGCCTTTGCGGTATGGCAGCTGGCCAACAGGGTGCAGGTCACAGTCTATAGGTCGTATAGGGTACCTGTGGCAGCTCGGACAGTAGCAAGGCAGGCTCGGCTGAGACTAGGCAGCAGGTAGACGTTAGGCGTGGAGTAGCAGGACAGGCGTGGTATACAGCACAGCACGGCACTTTTTCCAGGATAGCACAGGATACAGGAACTGAGAACTGGAAAACACTAGGAGACCATTTGCTTAGATAAACTAGGATACGACAAACAACGCACCGGCAAGGATCAGAAGGGCAGGGGCCTTCTTACAGTCCAGGAAATCATGTGAGTTGATGATGATGATTGTTTTCATGTGCGCGCTGGCCCTTTAAGAGCGGGCACGAGCGTGCGTGCGCACCCTACGGGACACAGCGGACCTGAGCGGAAGTGAGCGCTGGCGTCTCCTAGGAAGGAAATAGGGACCAGCGCTCGCAGATCCATGGCTGCGTGCATCGGGAGGTAAGTAAACCCGATGGACGCTACAGTTAGTGCCACTAGGTGAGAGACAACCGGATGCTGCTGCTTATAGAAGTCTATGGGAAAGGAAGGGGAAGCGGAAGGAGGGAGCAGGAGCACAAAGACACAGACGCTGTTGTCAATAAAAGTCTTTGAAGAGGAGAGGGGGAGCAGAAGCAGAGAGTAGACATAGGCTGCTGGTAAGAGTTATATGTCACCTCTGTGCTGGATTTTCCACTACACTGCTCCTTACTGCTGTATGATGTGCTCCATGCTGCTGCAGCTTCTAAGGGTGTCCTACAGAGAGATAGTAGACCAGGGTGGCTCTCTTCTCTGTGTGCAGTGTATAGAAGACATGATAGCAGTTAAGCTACACCCACTACCTCAGGGAAAACTGAGATTTAAAGATAGAGCCTGCAGAGGGAGAACTGCTAAAAGAATGCCAGATACAAGTCATGTAATTGCTACAAATAGTGTTATTGCTCCTGTACACACATATGACAGATTATTCTGAAAAGTCGTCTAAAAGTTAGGTTCGCTTTAAGGGTCTTTATGAAGTTTTCAAAGTGGGTTTAAAGATGTGGTTTTTATATTGGATTAAAAAAACCAGATCCATGATTATTAGGAAGCACCTATTTTAACTAGTTGCTGACTGCCCATAGATTATAAATGTAGGGTGGTCCACACCTATCTCTGCTAGGACGTTTTAAAACATCCAGCTGAGTTTTCTCCTCTCCGACTCTCCCACTCCATCCCAGTTAAATATATCACTTATTTTAAGCTCTATATGTTTTGAGAAAACAAGACCAATTACATATAGGTTGGCAGAGAAATAGAACAACAATTTTCTATTAAATTGTCACATGACTAAAACTTGAATGAGGCCACTTCATTTCATTAGGTTCACATTATCAGTACTTGACAGAACACTTTTTCCCCTTAGAACCGCCTGAATTCTTAGTGGAATGATATTACTATGTACTAGAAACCTTTATTCCTTATTCTGATTATTAACTTCACTCTGCCTATTCCACTACATCCCACAGATGTTCTATAAAATTGGGATCCAGTGACTATTCAGCCATTCGGATATGCAGTCCTCATCATGTCCATGAATTCATCCTGTGATTTGTCTCATGACACATTATCTTGTTAAATGTAGACTGTGGCCAAGATTAGACTAACAATATTAAGTTAAGATTGTGTGTCTCATTAGTATTTAAACAGCCAAATGTGTTGGCAAAGAACAAGCTTCATTGCCAGACAAGGTTCTGCTTTTCCAAAAAAAATAATTTTATTAAGTCAAGCTTTATGTAATAAATTAATAGTGGAGGACTGAGTGTAGACCATAATCCTAGATTGTCATGTATTTATTTTAAAGTGTTATTCAAAGGTATATGGAGTCAAAAGTCATGGCCTAAACTTCTTCCTGCTTGATCCATTTCTGACTTTGGCTCAAAACACTGCATGTGTGTTTCCAGCCGAATACGAAGGTTATAAATGTGTCCACTTTTCTATTGTGAAAACAGATCAAATTTTTTTTTAATCCTAACAGAAAATCCCAGTAAAATCTCTGAGGGAAACTTCACGTTATTGCTAAATTATAATGAAGATGAAGATATCATGCAGCAGTCTTCAGGAGAAAACCCCATTACCCTTAATCTACATCCAGGACTTCACAGTACAGATCTATCATATAATTTCACTAATCATGAGGAATCTTCTCCTGACCAAGCACAGATTACCACAAGTACAGCTCAGAAAGGGGGTAAAAGGTTTCAATGTGGTAAACAGGTCACAAAAATCTCAGGTCTTTTAACAAACAGAAGAATTCACACAGGAGAGAAGCTGTATTCATGTGCAGAATGTGGGAAATGTTTTAAATATATAACAGCTCTTGTTAGACATGAGAGAAATCACACAGGAGAGAAGCCATATTCATGTGCAGAATGTGGGAAATGTTTTACACATAAATCACATCTTGTTGAACATGAGGGAAGTCACACAGGAGAGAAGCCGTATTCATGTTCAGAATGTGGGAAATGTTTTTCAAAAAAATCATATCTTGTTAGACATGTGAGAAATCACACAGGAAAGAAGCCATATTCATGTGCAGAATGTGGGAAATGTTTTACACATAAATCATATCTTGTTATACATGAGAGAAGTCACACAGGAGAGAAGCCGTATTCATGTTCAGAATGTGGGAAATGTTATACAGATAAATCAAGTCTTGTTAGACATGAGAGAATTCACACAGGGGAGAAGCCGTATTCATGTTCAGAATGTGGGAAATGTTTTACAGATAAATCAAGTCTTGTTATACATGAGAGAATTCACACAGGGGAGAAGCCATATTCATGTTCAGAATGTGGGAAATGTTTTACAGATAAATCAAGTCTTGTTACACATGAGAGAATTCACACAGGAGAGAAGCCGTATTCATGTTCAGAATGTGGGAAATGTTTTACACATAAATCATATCTTGTTATACATGAGAGAATTCACACAGGAGAGAAGCCGTATTCATGTTCAGAATGTGGGAAATGTTTTACACATAAATTAGGTCTTGTTATACATAAGAGAAGTCACACAGGAGAGAAACCATATTCATGTTCAGAATGTGGGAAATGTTTTACACAAAAATCATATCTTGTTATACATGAGAGAATTCACACAGGAGAGAAGCCGTATTCATGTTCAGAATGTGGGAAATGTTTTACACATAAATCATATCTTGTTACACATGAGAGATGTCACACAGGAGAGAAGCCATATTCATGTTCAGAATGTGGGAAATGTTTTACAGATAAATCAAGTCTTGTTAAACATGAGAGAAGTCACACAGCAGAGAAATTATATTCGTGTTCAGAATGTGGTAAATGTTTTACTACTAAAGGCAAACTTAGGGCTCATCAGAGAAACCACACAGGGGAGAAGCCTTTTTGATGTCCTATATGTGAAAGATTTTTTACAAAGAAATTTACATTTTAGAACTCCGCAGAGAATTCACATGGAGTAGAAACCATAATCTCGTTTAGAATGTGGGAAATGCTATAAGAGCAAAAAATAAAAGATTTTAAACACATCAGACTATTCAGACTTTAACCCCTTAGTGACCAGCCTATTTTAGGCCTTAATGACCAATCTATTTATAAAATTTTTCTATCGTCTCATTCAAAGAGCTATAACTTTTTTATTTTTGTCGACATAGCTGTATAAGGTCTTTTTTTTTTGCGGTACAAGTTGTATTTTGTGACAGCACCATTTTGTGGTACATAGAATTTATTGATTAACTTCTAAAAAAAAGATTGGGGGGGGAATAGAAAAAAAATGCAATTTCGCCACACTTTTTTGCATCCTAAATTTACGCTGTTTACCGTGTGGTATAAATAGCGATTGCAACAATACCAAATTGATATAGATTTTGTGTGTTTTACTACTTTTACCCTGTAAAAACACTTTTTAAAAACAAATTATTTGTTTTTGTGTCTCCATATGTGAAGAGCCATATATTTTTTTTTTAATTTTTCCGCCGATGCATTTGTATGAGGGCTTGTTTTTTTTGTTTTTTTTGCAGGACAACTTGTAGTTTTTATTGGTACCATTTTGGAGTACATATGACTTTTTGATCACTTTTTATCATATTTTTTAAGGCAGGATTCACAGAAAACATTGATTTTAGTTTGTTTTTTTTGCATGGTTTTTTATTTTATTTTTGACGGCGTTCACGGTCATGTAAACTTTATAGTTGGAGTCGTAATGGACGCGGCGATACCAAATATGTGTAACTTTTTTTTAATAATAAAGCATTTTCTAAGGGGAAAATGTGGGTTTTTCTTTTTTTTTTTTTTTCTTAACTTTTTAAATCTTTTTTTTTTTTTTTCTTTTTTTACTAGTCCCACCAGGGGACTTAACTATGCGATTTTCCGATCGCTTTTGTAATACACTGAAATTCTTCTGTATTGTTGGTATTAGTGACTTGCATCCGGAAGGCCATGCCTCTGGCATGACTAGAAAGTATTCTTTACATTCAGACCCGGGGGCCTTTATTAGGACCCCCCGGCTGCCATAGAACAACGGCACTCTGCCATTATGCGCAGGGTGCCGGTGCGTTGAGAGAGGGAGCTCCCTCTTTCCAAAACCACTCAGATGCGGCGCTCACTATTGAGTGACGCATCTGAGGGGTTAAACTGATATCGATCTCACCCGTTAGAGCAGGGATCGTGAAAAGGCTTATTCAAGGTCACTAATGGGTTAAACAGCCAATAAGACTGTTTATTTATTTTTTTGGGTGGAATTAGTCTGGATCTGCCAAACACCCAAATTATATTTACCTAAGATCAACTCTGACAGGGATCTATGAAGGAAAAGTATTGTGGATATAAGGAAGAAAAGATGAGCCTGGTTTACTTACAAAGCAGAGAAGCTGAATTGTCACCATGAACCTCGCTTCTTATTACCGTAGTCCTAAATTCCCCCGCACTGCAGGAGAATCCAGACTGACCGTAAGGACAATGTAAACTTATTATTAGATTTGACTTTCATTAAAACCGTATAAAAAGATGAAGCTGATGTAATTGAAGAAAAAAACCCACTAACAAAGTAACATTCTAATTGAATAAAAGAAATATTCACAGATTTATTTTAATGAAAGGAAATGTCATAAGTGTATTTATCACTGAATTAGAATCAAGGTTTGTGCCCAAAATCACGCCCACATGTGGTGGGGAATGGCCGCACAATTTTTCTTGTAATATCCCAATATTCACCGGCTAAATCGTGTGTCCATTTGTCATCTATGTGGTTGTGGTTGACGTTCCACCTGTTCTTACCCTCGGGATAGATTCACTTGTGGCAGATTTGTAGCATAAATTTCTGAAACTGTAAATAGTTCCATACATCTGAGTGGGGTTGTTTCTGCAGCATGCACATGGATTCTGAAATCGCCATTCAGATGAGTGGAACAGCCGCAGACATTTCTGACACAAAACTGCTATTTGTGAACTGGAATCACACATGCAGTTTAGCTAAAAAAAAGCTCATGAAAAACTGCACCTCAAAGCCAGAAGTGGATCCAGCCGGAAAGAGAAGTATAAGTCCTTCATTTATATTTCCCAATACTTTTTAATACACTTTTAGATTTGCCTAAAAAAACCTGCATGTGTGATTCCAGACTTAGACAGGATCCAGGAGGAACGTGTCTCATTTAAACCCCTGACGTTTGGTTTCCCTCTGTTAGTGAAATGTGTGGTATCACCATGCCGAGAACCCGAGCGCTCTGAGGCCTTCAGAAAGGTTATAGATGTCTATGATTCAGGAAAGAGCAGTTGTCTAAAATCTCCACATGTAGATGGTTTTCTGGACAGTGGAATGATTAACATCTAATAGTTTGACCATTTTCCCTTTTGGAACATGGAAAAACCAGTAGACCCGCCACGGAATGATCAATAAAAAGAAATGGAGAATTCTTGAATGGCCAAGTGAAAGCCTAGTTCTAATTACCATCAAGATGCTGTGGAGATGTAAAACTGGTTGTGCATGCTCCACATGAAAGAGTAGAAAACGTCATCTCCCCTATAAGAGACTAGTAGACCGTAAAGCCCCATTCATATCTGCAAATTTTATACAGTATTTTGCATAAGTTTTTATAAGACAAAACTAGGAGTAGGTCCAAGACATGGAGGACATGCAGATCTTTCCATTGTACTTTTCTCTGTTTATGTTCCGCTCCCAGTTTTGGCTTACAGATACTGATGCAAGTATAAATGAGGCCTTATAAAAGAAACGCCTGCTGGAGGTTGTTTTTGCCAAAGGGGCAGAACCATGTATTTGAGCTGTACAAGGAAGTGGCATATCTGTGAGGTGGGGTTTTTTTTGGGGTTAAAAAATTATTGCAAATTCAATTTATGAATTTTTCTTTTATCTTTTTATACTGTATGAATGAAGATTAAATATTAATACACACGGCAACAGATGTAAAGAAAAAAATATTACATTGGGTGTCTTTACGTGACTAGTCTGAGACTTCGACACTACAGGCTCCATACATGTGTAGTTTTGGAGGGTAGAAGAAAGATTGTAAGACTAAAACGACATTAGGGTTTCACCTTACACATGAAAAACGTTATAGTTGTGTTACCATCCACAGATCAGGGTTTACATGAACTACCGTTCCTGTCCTGACACAGCCGCGCAATGATCGCCCATCATCTTACACTAAACCTTATGTGTAACGTGTTGTTAGCATTTTATTGTGCAATAAAGTGCTTGTTTCTCACAACGTTTTTTGTTATTTTCGGTGTTCGTTGAATTGGGTTATATCAATGTACCTAAAAGGGGTTATCTGTCTGTTTACAAGGCAATAATGTCACATCACATGGTAAGGATTGCCCGCCTTAGAGACAAGACATGGTGCCATGACACCTTATAAACATAGAGAAGCGGGAAGCTGCAATGTGAGAGTGCTGCAGAATAAAGGAGTATTCCCAATACAGGATATGCAATAAATGTCTGGTAGATGCAGGTCCGGTCTCGGGGACTCCGCACCTATGTAAAAAAAACAGGGTTCCCCTGACCTGCATGATGAGTAGGCTGCTGCATAATAGCGGAGAATGAATCTAGAGGTGGCCGTGAATGGGCATGCACTAGATCCATTTTCCTAAAAAAAAGTCTTGGTTTAAGGCCTCAGATCTAGATTTTTCCGGCTTAGGATGTCCACAACCATGTTTTCTGATCCTTTTAGAGGGACAGATTTTCCTTGGCCCAGATGACATAGTATTGTCAGAGAGAATCTTGACATGGTGATGTCTTGATTGTAGAAAGGCCAATTTTGCGGTTTTCCAGACCGCTCTCAATTCCTGGTAATTTGAAGATCTTAACCAGATGTCCTGAGGCCAAATTCCCTGTAGACATTTTTCCCGAAAATAAAACCCAAAGGTTGTTTCATATTTGCTCTGGAATGTAGAGATTATATGAAGATTCTTCTGACTAAAGCCATGAACAAAAAATAAGAAATTCCACACTGTAAATGTGAAGAGAATTGTCCAAAGATAACTTGAAGTCATAAA
This sequence comes from Rhinoderma darwinii, assembly GCF_050947455.1. Lineage (NCBI taxonomy): Eukaryota > Metazoa > Chordata > Amphibia > Anura > Rhinodermatidae > Rhinoderma > Rhinoderma darwinii. Next base: position 664,913,424 of record NC_134687.1, read on the forward strand.
GGATTGGAGGAACTGCTGAAATATTCATTTTCCAGTTCCATGGGAAAAATTAAAAAAAGTAATAAGGGAAAAAAAATTAACAGAACGGTGCTACATAGGAGGAGTACAATCAACAGTCACCTTGTTTAGCCTATTACATAGTTAGTACGCTTGAAAAGACACCTGTCCATCAAGTTCAACCAAAGGATGGGAAAAGGGAAGGGATGAAACAAAATTTCTACACATTGAACACAGGAGCTAATATTTTTTCATTCTAGGAAATGATCTAAGCCTTTTTTTAAAGCCATCTACTGTCCCTGCTGTGACGGCTCCTGCAGTGACTATTCCATAGATTCACAATTCTCACAGTAAAGAAGACTTGTCGCCTCTGCAGAGTGAACCTTTTTTTCTCCTGACGGAGGGAGTGCCCCCTTGTTTTTTTTAGGGGGTTTTACATGGAACAGGGTTTCACCATATTTTTTGTATGTGCCATTCATATATTTATGGAAGTTAATCATGTCCCCCCTCAGTCGTCTCTTTTCAAGACTAAATAGATTTGTCTTTTAATCTTTCCTCATAACTTAGATTCTCCATGCCCCTTATTAGTTTAGTTGCACTTCTTTGTAATTTTTACAACTCCAGGGAATCCTTCCTATGAACTGGATCCCAGAACTGAACTGCCTATTCTAGATGAGGCCGCACTAATGTTTTGTAAAGTGGTAATATTACATCACTGTCCCGTGAGTCCATGCATCTTTTAATACACGACAATATCTTGCTGGCCTTTGAAGCAGCTGATTGACATTGCATGCTGTTATTTAGTCTATGATCTACAGGTACACCCAGATCCTTCTCAACAAGAGACTCTCCCAGTGTAGTTCTCACTAAGACATATGATGCATGCGGATTGTTGGTACCCGGATCCATAACTTTACATTTATCTACATTAACCCCTTCCTGCTTTGGCCACTTTTGACTTTCCTTAAAGAGCCTCATTTTTCAAATCTGACGTTGCAATTTATGTGATAATAACTTCGGAATGCTTTTACCTATACAAGCGATTCTGAGACTGTTTTCTCTTGACACATTGGACTTTAAATAAGTGGTAAAAATTGGTTGATATATTCAGTATTTAATTGTGAAAAACACTAAAAAATTACAAAAATTAGCATTTTTCTAAATTTTAATTTATCTGCTCGTAAGACAGATAATTATACCACACAAAATATTCGCTAATTAACATCCCCCATATGTCTACTTTAGATTGGCATCGTTTTTTGAACATTCTTTTATTTTTGTAGGACGTTACAAGGCTTAAAACTTTAGCAGCAATTTCTCACATTTTCAAGAAAATTTCAAAAAGCTATTTTTACAGGGGCCACTTCAGTTGTGAAGTGGCTTTGATCGCCTTATATATTATAAACCCCCAATAAGTCACCCCATTTTAAAAACTGCGCCCCTCAAAGTATTCAAAACAGCATTTAGAAAGTTTCTTAACCCTTTAGACATTTCTCAGGAATTTAAGCAAAGTAGAGGTGAAATTCACAAAGTTTATTTTATTTTTTGCAAAAATTCATTTTGAATCCATTTTCTTTGTAACACAGAAAGTTTTACCAGAGAAATTCAACTCCATATTTATTGCCCAGGTTCTGCAGTTTTAGGAAATATCCCACATGTGGCCCTAGTGTGGTAATGGACTGAATCACTGGCCTTAGAAGCAAAGGACCACCTAGAGGATTATAAGGCCTCCTTTCTATTAGAATATATTTTAGGCACCATGTCAGCTTTGAAGAGGTTTTGTGGTTCCAAAACAGTGGAAATCTCCCAAAAGTGACCCCATTTGGGGAAACTACACCCCTCGAGGAATTTATTTAGGGGTATAGTAAGCATTTTGACCCCACAGTTTTTTTGCAGAAATTATTGGAACTAGGCCATGAAAATGAAAATTTACATTTTTTTTAAATAAAATGTAGGCTTAACTAATTTTTTTTTCATTTCCAAAAGGACTAAAAAGAGAAAAAGCACCTCCTCATTTGTAGAGCAGTTTGTCCCGAGTAAAACAATACTCCACATGTGGTCATAGACGGCTGTTTGGACACACGGGGAGGCTGAGAAGGGAAAGAGCACCATTTGGCTCTTGGAGCTCAAATTTAGGAATCGTTTGAGGAGGCCATGTCGCATTTGCAAAGCCCCTGAGGGGACAAGAGACAGTGGAAACCCCCAACAAGTGAACCCATTTTAGAAACTATACCCCTTCAGGAAATTATCTAGGGGTATAGTGAGCATTTTGACCCCACAGGTTTTTTGCATCCATTTTTGGAAGTAGGCCGTAAAAATGAAAATCTAAATTTTTTTAAATAAAATGTACGTTTAGCTAATTTTCTTTTCATTTCCACAAAGACTAACGGAGAAAAAGCACTACAACATTTGTAAAGCAATTTCTCCCGAGTAAAACAATACCCCATATGTGGTCCTAAACGGCTGTTTGGACACATGGCAGGGTTTAGAAGGGAAAGAGCACCATTTGGCTTTTGGAACTCAAATTTAGCTGGAATGGTTTGCGGAGGCCATTTCCCATTAGCAAAGCCCTGAGGGAACAAAACAGTGGAAACCCCCAGCAAGTAACCCCATTTTGGAAACTACACCCCTTGCGGAAATTATCTAGGGGTTAGTGAAAATTTTGACACCACAGGTGTTTTACAGAAATTATATAAAGAAGCAGGAGATCTCAGCAGCCACAGAGCTCTGTACAGTTGTACAGTGCCAACCAAGCATATATTAGCAGAGAAGAAAGAAAGTGGGACAAATCCTGCGGCATTCGGCTCAATTGGCTATAAAAATACAAAATGTATTAAATGGTACGACTAAAATTTACGATCTTGCATGAAATGACAAACAAACAAGCAGACATCGCAAGCCTGGTCGGGTAATTGGTAACATGATTCATCAAGTATGAAGAACAATCTTACTAAGAACACCATATGCTAGAAAAATTGTTTGCGTATACATCATAATGCGTCTGCGTATACATCATAATGAGCAATATAGTTCCATACAAGTAAGATAAGTATAAAGCGGTAACATAATAGCATAGTACCACTAACAGAGAGGGCTAGGTACAATATCATGGACTGGAGATGGAGTACTGGCTTGAATGATATAATAATCATGAAACAACTATTGCACTTAGATATAATGGTTTATGTAAATACATAAAAACTGCACAAACAGAGATTGTATAGTGTGACAATCAAAAACTTCACCCCACCACGTAAGTGTGTAATAGAATATACTTATCCGGAGGGTTATGTGTACAGCAGCCAGATAAGGGATCCCTGTCAGTGGAGACAACTGTATCGTTCCTCCTATAGGTCGGAGCCACAAATCAGGAAAATTACTTCCCAAGACCGGGAATCAATGACAGCAGGGCAGCCTCACTTCCACTGTGTTCGTCTGTTTAGAGATTCCCAGACGGCAATGGAGTCCCGCAATAATGCGGTAATGAGATTTCCAGAGCAGGTCAAGTGCAATCACCGTAAGTACTTAGCGCTAATGGCTACCGAAATATACCGTTCCTACACCGTGGATATGGTGTCATCCGCACTCCAAGGTTACTTCCACATTGCAGTCTCTGGCAGGTGTGTGCAGTTGTAGCCAGTGAATCGTCCAGTTCTCCAGCATGTGTTTCAGTCTCCAGACCAAACCATGAATTGCCGGCGTGACTTCCTCAGAGCGTATGTTAGGGCATCGACATAGGTCGTCTAGATCAGAGGAATACCAGCCAATAGTATGGATCAATCTGTCGAGCCGCTTATTAACCCTAGTTGTTCCAAATCAGACTGAGCTAGGTAATTGAAACAATATACAATAACAGATAAATAGACTCTGATCGCATATTTGTTACAGGCTGGGTAAAGTTTAAGAAACCAACTTCCCGCCATAATTTATCGGATCGACTGCTCCATAATTACTGAACCATACCGAAGAAAGAATAGAGCTTATAGTCAGAATATATAAGAATATATCAATTTTATTATACAAAATAACACACATTTAAAAACACATAATTATGAAGACTCTAGTACTAACACTGTGGTACATAGTTCAGCACGAAAAAATACTAGATAAAGCGGTATAATGGCATAGAGTGCAAACTGCATACACTACCCACATAGATACTACAATGTCACATCCAAATGGATTGTATATTGATGACCCACAGTGTCCTCTCAGTAATATAAGTTTAGAGGCTAATGCCAAATCAAAGGAGGATCACAGGGGGAACAAACACTTCTTGTATAGTGAGCAATACAGCAGTGCAATCTTACCCATTCAAAGGGAGTGAAGGTTGTCTATACACATCCGTGCTGAATCGACCACAGGGAAACCCAACGCGCGTTTCGCTGTTTTTTGGTTGCTTCCTCAGGGGGTACATAAAACCCAAAATGTGTATGGTCCTTATATAGTGTGTGCATGTGTCTAACTGAATCCACATCATCGCCGAGACAAGGAGCGGCGCCCGTTCACTGACGCGACCGGAAGCGAGGCATGCCCCACATCCGGCCCCACATGCTGGAGCGCACATCCGGAGTCCCGACGCGTAACAGGAGTTCCGGACATACGCAGTGCACGTATTGGAGCCGGAGGGGGCCGGGCATCGCCGCAAGCCGCAACAACAAACAGGCACACGTCATCAGGGAGATGAGTGGATTCAAGAATAGAAAAATCGAAGTCCCAGAACTGATGTATAATCGTGGCTATCGTTTCTGGCAGTTCTATCAATAGGTTGATGTGACCCTAGAGCCAGATAAAATGTCATCGATTAATAATATATGAGGATATACAAACAATAAAAAATAAGAAATAAAAAATAATAAATATATATATGAAAGATATAAGTATAAAAAGAATATATATACTACATAAAAAGTACGTGAAAAATAAATATGATATGGCAGCGCACATACTAACGTGTTGCGTTGGCATAAAATTGGTGAATGAAAACAACATAATGTAATGCACCTAACAGTGTCCAGACAGTGACAATATTAGAGAGTAATTTTTACGGGTAAGTAATAATACATTGACCCAAGTGAAGTGTAGGGTCAGTACAAAAAGAAATATGAATTATATACACCTAAAAATGTGTGTGATTATATGGAGAAATGAGGAAATTTCTTGCCACACTATACCAAAATAGGTAGTGATATCTATAAAACTACACATACAAATATATCCGAATAGTTAAAAGATTGAAATTATCACAGAACAGACTTCACATAACCTTCAGCCCTATTGTAATCGGAGGCAAGTTATCATCATGACAGGCCACTAAATCCATTATACAAGGGACACTAACTAAACAAAAGTAATAAGACACACTAGCGCCATCTACAGATCATAGTACGTAAATACATAGCAATGGTTATATCGAGGAGAATCACTGTATCTTCATTATTCAAGATCTTTTGTTCTCCTAGAAATTAGATGGATCGCGTCATACTTCCACTATACAAGGTAGCCAGACATATGGGAAAAGTAGAAGGATATCTAAGAAATAAAATTACAATATAAAAACATATAATTAATAGCAGAAAAACTAAGCAGTAGGAGTTAGAGAAAAGGGGCAAAACTTAATGTTTCATTAAGTCCATCTGGTTTCATTGATCCCAGTAGGACGATCCACTTGCACTCTTTTTGTGCAAGTGTCTTCTTCACACTGCCCCCTCTGATACCACAATGTACTCTCTCAATCCCCCGTATTAGTAATGTTTTGGGGCTACAATCATGATATATTTTAAAATGTCTCGGCAGTGTCTTTAATTGTGTGAGGTCATCAATCTCTCTTGCCCCCATAATGTCACGTACGTGCTCCCTCGTGCGGACCCGCAGTTCTCTAGAAGTAAGTTCTATGTAGATTTTGGGGCATCCACATGTGGCGTAGTACACCACATGGGTGGTGCTACACGAGATATACTCCCTAATTTCAAAATGCCTTTTGCCATCAACCGTAGAAAAATCAGTTGCACGGCAGATGTTGGCACAGGATTTACAGTCTCCACATGGGAAGCAGCCCTTTCTGGGTCCTCGCGAGCCAAATGGACAAGTTTGTTTAGGTATATAATGACTGTTGACAAGAAAGTCCTTTAGATTTCTTGCTCTTCTTGCTGTCATTAGAGGTCTTTCAGGTAAGCCCTGTGCCAACTGTGGTTCAGATCTCAAAATAGGCCAGTGTCTGATTAAGATAGTTCTCATTGCACCCCATTGCCCGTTAAAAGTTGATATAAACCGTACATGTTGCTCACCAGTACCTCGTTGTTTGGATTTAAAGAGGTCGGTACGAGGAGTAGATCTTGCTCTCCTGTATCCTAGCTTGATGTTCCTATTACTATATCCTCTTTCTCTAAATCTATTTGTAAGATCAATCGACTGCTGCTCGAATAATGTCTCTGAAGAACAGATCCGCCTCATCCTGAGAAACTGACCAACCGGGATGGCTTTAATAGTGGAAGGGGTATGGGCTGATGAAGCATGCAGCAGGGCATTGACCGATGTGGTCTTACGGAAAACATCTGTATGTAGGAAGCCCAGAGTATCTGTAAAGATCTGTATATCTAGAAATTCTACTCGATGTGAATGATGTTTATACGTTAGCTTAATATTAGATGAATTATCGTTCAAATGCTGCATGAAATTCATCAGCCCAGACTCCAATCCTTGCCAGATAAAGAAAATATAATCAATGTGTCCAGGAGAGCACATGGTCAGCGGCGCAGGCTCCGTCCCAATGAAAAACCTGTCTCTCCCAAAATCCGAGAAACAGGTTCGCATAGGACGGAGCGCACGCTGCCCCCTAATTTTTTGAATTTCTTGAAGTTTTCCCGCTGGCTATCCCCATAGCGGAAGAGGTTTAGAACGGGACAGGAAATAAGAAGGAAGTGGAAAAAAATTATATAATAATAAACAAACGACAAACAAAAAGAAAATAAGACAAAATAAACAAAGGGGGAGGGGGATAAATATGCGAGCCGGGTCCCAGGAGCCAACCCACGAACTGATTACAGTCACCCGGGTAGGATCTCGAGACCCGGGGCGCATCAGAAGGCATATGTAATTTAAATTCATAGAGACCCAAGAGGGGCCAGCAATAAAATATCATGGACCCACATCTTCTCCTCTTGGAATTGGGAGTAATCTTAACCATCACCCCCATAATTTCTGGGGATATATGGAGGCAGGGATGCAGGCCGGGTCACAAGAGTCAAACCGCGCACTGGATACAGTCACACGGGTCAAGTCTCGGGACCCGGGTCGCATCAAAGGAACATATATAGTTTGAGTTCATTGTTCAGAGGGGCCAATGATTTCAGGTTATAGATCCACATGCTCCCTTTTTTTAAGTAGAGAGCAATACCACCCCTATTGTTCTTTGGAAGTTGGTATTATAACGGTTCTCACCGGTTTGTTTGTGGACCCTCTGTGTCGTCCTGGAGATGGTGCTTGTAACCCAGGGCAACGCTTGGCACAGCATGTTTAGAGGCAGTCGGATGTATAGGCCAGTAGTCAGGACAGGCAGTAGACATCGAAACGGGTATCGATAGCAATAGGTCAAGGCAGGCGGCAGGCAAGGATAGTCAAGTTCAGGCAGAGGTCAAAGCGGGAAATCCAGACAAAGGCAGAAGGAAAGGTAACAGGGAACCAGGGTACAGGGAAGCTCACGGGGAACTTGGTTGAACAAGCAAGGATTCAGAGGGAGGAGGATCCTTAAATAGGAAGTCTTGGAATTTTGGCACGCGCTGTCCCTTTAAGAAGGGAAGAGTCGGCGCGCGCACCCTCTAGTGGCTGCAGCCGCACATCGTGGATGACGACCACAGAGGTAGGTAAGAGAAGCACTTACCCGACGCCGCCCAGAGCCAGCAGAGCGTCCGGATCGGGTAAGTGGAGCTCGGGACGAGCATGATGGAATGGAGGGTGCAGGAACCGGAGCAGAGTCTGTGGACTTCACTTCTGTAATCTGTGAGGATTTTTCGACAAAAATGGCGGCTACAGTAGATGATCTGAGTCACAGAGTTGACCATATTGAGACCAAGATGGAGGAACTCACATCGGCGCATAATGATATGGTAGATGCTCACCATTCCCTGGAAGGCGAAGTGGAGAATCTGACATCTAAACTGGCCGACTTAGAGGACCGTAACAGGAGAAACAACGTAAAATTCAGAAGCATCCCCGAATCGGTTCAGCCAGCGGCTTTAACTACCTATCTTCAGCAACTTATGAAAACCGTGTTGCCTTCTGCTCAGCAAATGGACCTTACAATTGATAGAGCCCACAGGCTCCCTAAGCCGAAATCGTTACCACCTGACATACCTCGGGATGTCATAGCACGCATCCATGTTTTCCAGACAAAGGAGTCTCTCATGTCAGTATCTCGCCGATCTGAAACGCTAACAAATCCGTATGAGAAAATCCAGTTATATGCGGACTTATCTCAACTGACTCTACAAGCAAGATGTCATTTTATACCTATAACTACGACCCTGAGGAAGAATAATATAGCCTACAAATGGGGCTTTCCGACCAAGCTCCTTATTCACAGAAATGGGGTGTTGCATGTCGTGACGACGATGGATGAAGGTGAGGCTCTATTGGGGTGCTGGCTAGTGTCTCTAATGAGGTCCTCTCCTAAACAGGATAGGATTTCCCTGGCACGAATCTCGCAGGATTGGCAGCATGGACCGACTCATCGTTGAACTGTCGTGTATCCTAATACTGAATGAGGTCATAGGGGTCTTCAGACGGACTTTCTTACCCCGTTCTTTCTTGGAAAAAGTCCGCCAAGGAATTTGGTGGTGTAATGCTGGATTGCATACTGTTGAAAATGTTTTTTATGTTTCTGTTTCTACCTAACCCTTCCCTTTTTCCCTATTTACCATTGAAGGGTATCTACTGGGTCTTTGTGGTAACTGTTACTGGAGATGAGACAGGGGAGATGACTGTATACATTCTTAGCTATATTCAGCTATTCCTAACATTAATGCATGGCGCTTAAATTTATGTCCTTAAATGCTAAAGGTTTAAATTCCCCATTCAAGCGGTCATCGATGTGGAGAGGTGCGCTCTCATCTCAGGTGGATGTACTCTGTATTCAGGAGACGCACTTCTCTCAACAAGCTAGTCCTAGATGCACGCACCATAAATATTCTGTCATTTATAAAGCTAATGCTTCCCAAAAAAAGGCGGGAGTTTTGATTGCCTTCCGGGATTCTGTATCTTTCCACCTAACCAAGTCCATTGAGGATGAGGGGGGCAGGTTCATTATATTGGTGGGACTTCTCAACAATGTCCAAATAACGCTTGTTAATATTTATGCTCCTAATTCATCTCAAATTCGCTTCTTAAACAGACTTAGAAGACGAATTAAAAAAATCGCGTGTGGGCAGCTTATTCTCTGTGGAGACTTTAACCTCATACCAGATGCCCAGTGGGAGACCACATGTCAGAGCAGAAGGTCTTCCCCCACACTATCTACCTGGTTACACAACACAGAATTGTACGATACGTTCAGGTGTTTAAACGCCTCATCCAGAGAATATACATATTATTCGCCAAGACACCAGACCTTCTCTTCCTGGTAGGCAGAGAAACGTTACGGCATATTAGATCATCGGATATAGGGGACACAACCTGGTCCGATCATGCTCCCATATATATGCAAATGGGACTCTCGCAAGCCAATCGCCCTATAACAACATGGCGAATCAATAATTTTCTTCTTAAAATACCTACTTATAGAGATAACATTACAACTAAACTGCAAGAATACTTTCAATTTAATGCTGTGGAGGACACTAGTCCTTGCTCGGTGTGGAATGCTCACAAAGCAGTGTTGAGGGGAATCTTGATTCAACAGGGAGCTCGATATAAGAAACAAAAACTAGCTAAATTTACCTCCCTAATGGACCAGATACGATGTCTTGAGGTACAACAGCAAGAGAAAAAATCCCTGTCCGGCCATGATGATCTCATGTCCTTAAGACGTCAACTTAGAGCTTTACTGCTAGACAACTATGATAAAAAAGTTACTTCCCTTCGCATGACATATTATACCTCATATAATAAAGCCAGTAAGCTAATGTCCCAGAGAATTAAGGGTAGACGCCTGAAATCTGCTATACCTCACTTGATCTCACCGGAGAATGGATCCAAGATTATACACACACAAGATATAGTTAACCAATTTGGTGCTTTCTATTCTACACTTTATAACCTTAAAGAGGATCCGTCTACCCACCAACCCACTGACTCGAACATTAATGCCTTCTTAAATTCAGTACAACTCCAGTCTCTGGGGCAGGATCAACTGTCCCTACTAAATGCTAATATCACTCCTCTAGAGGTGGCCAAAACTATAGGGGTATTAAAATTGGATAAGGCACCAGGGCCTGATGGGTACTCTAATGAGTATTATCGCGCTTTTGCACCAATCCTCTCCCCTCATATGGCAGCGGTATATAACCGTGACTTAGAAACCGGAAGTCTCCCTAACGAAATACTACAAGCCACGATAGTCACTATTCCCAAACCAGGAAAATCTCCCACTACCCCAGCTAACTTCCGTCCAATATCTCTCCTCAACTGTGATACGAAAATCGATGCAAAAATGATAGCCACTCGATTGATAGATATTATCCCCACACTGATACATTCGGACCAGGTTGTATTCACAAAGGGGCGACAGGCCTCTGATGGCACTAGGCGCATTGTCAATCTATTAGCAAAAGTGGGAGGTAGTAGGACGCCTTCTCTCTTCCTTACCCTGGATGCAGAGAAGGTGTTCGACAGAATACATTGGGGATTTGCTTTTGCGACGCTGCGGAGATTTGGTTTTGGGGGCCCTATACTGCAGGCTATCCAAGCCCTCTATACTTCACCCTCAGCTAGGGTGTTGTCTGGTGGATCTCTCTCTACACCTTTCAATATCACGAATGGGACTAGACAGGGGTGTCCACTCTCACCGCTGTTGTTTACGCTAGTTATGGAACCTTTTGCGGAAGCAATCCGCTGTAATATAAACATGAGGGGGATACCTGTAGGATTCCGCCAACATAAATTGGGTCTATTTGCGGATGATGTCATCCTGACGGTTACTGACCCTTTTTCTTCTCTCCGAGAAATAATGCAGGTAATATCGAGGTTTGGGTTAGTCTCATATTACAAGATTAACGCCACAAAATCCCAGATGTTAGGGCTTTTCATCAATCATACCTTGAGAGGAGCCATCCAAGCTGAATTCCCTTTCAAATGGGAGAACACTTCTATTCCTTATCTGGGGATCCAGGTGGGGTTTCCACTCTCTCTGATGCCTAGGTTGAATCTAGAACCCTTGTTGTCCTCTATTCAAGAAGATCTCAACAACATTTCTAAACATGAACCTTCCTGGATGGGGCGGAATGTATGTTATAAAATGTTTATTTTGCCCTAAATCTTGTATTTCTTGCGTACTGTATCGGTTCCTATACCAACCTCTATTCTCATGAAGTTCCAAAAACAACTTAGAACGTTTATTTGGGGAGGCCGACACCCGAGGATAGCTGCATCCACACTGATGGTGAATGGGCGTAGAGGGGGGCTGGGGATGCCTAATCTTCTTTCCTACCACAAAGCATTGATTATCAAGCAACTATGTGCCTGGATTTCCACAACATCCTTACCTAACTGGACTTCCATTGAGCAAAATCTTTTAGGGGCGTTAATTCTCGTAGAAATGTTCTATTGGCTTATGCGGTAAAACCATCTCTGCCCCTGCCAGTGGTTCCCACAGTAAAAGTTTCTGTACAGGCTTGGTTGTCCCTCTTATCGGCCTTATTACCCTTAAACGTTCTTGACATAATGATCCCAGGTTTGAGGGTGCAGACATAGGTAGGGTGCGGTATACAACATGTATCGGATTTATTTCATGAAGACAGTCTTTGACCATTCTCAGATTTGGTAGCCAAGTATCAAATTCCAGGTAGGGATATATTCCAGTATCTGCAGGTAGCATCCTATTTAACTGTATCTCCTACTATTACGGCCTCTCTACCACGATTTCTTTGTGATCATTTTTCTAACCCTAACAGAGGGGACCTGAACTTTACAAAACGTATGTATGATTGCCTTAATGGAGATGTGGAGATCACCAAGCGGGCTCATTTTCTGAGGTGGGAGCAGGACTTGGGACAGACGTTTACCACTGAGAAGTGGGCTGTGGCTATCAAGTGGACTATGAAAGCCTCCCTGTGTATGAATCTCCTAGAGGTCTATCGTAAAGTGTTAATAAAATGGTATTATACACCACCCAAACTAGCAAGTATCTATCCCCATACGTCGGCCCTATGCTGGAGGGGATCTGGCCAGATAGGCTCTATTTTTCAAATTTTTTGGACGTGCCCTAATATAATGCAATTGTGGGAGGAGGTATTTCATCTTCTCTCCTCGGTATTGGGAGCTCCTATTAGCAAGGATCCTGCGCTGGCTCTATTGTCCATAGGACTAGAGGATCTCCCACGAGATTTTAGGTGCCTGGTGGGCCATGTGCTTCTCACCACCAAACTCCTGATAGCCAAGGCTTGGAAATCCTCCACATGTCCTTCGTGTCGTGAAGTAATAGGTAGGGTGTCCAACCATAGTACCTATGAACGTCTATTTTATTTAACCCCTTAATGACCGGCCTATTTTAGACCTTAAAGACCAAGCTATTTTTTACATTTTTGAATCGTCGCATTCCAAGACCTATAACATATTATTTATTGATTAACTTTTATTAACATTTTTTTTGGGGGGGGGCGGGGAGAAAAAAAATCTGAAATTTCGCCACACCTTTTTGCGTCCTAAATCTACGCCGTTTACCGTGTAGTATAAATAACACAATAAGTTTGTTCAGCGGGTTGTTACGATTGCAACTGTACCAAATTTGTATAGTTTTTGTATGTTTTACTACTTTTACACAGTAAAAACGCTTTTTTTTCCAAATTATTTGTTTTTGTGTCTCCATATTTGAAGAGCCGTAAAGTTTTTATTTTTTCACCGATGCAGTTGTATGAGGGCTTTTTTTTTTGCGGGAAGACTTGTAGTTTTTATTGGTACCATTTTGGAGTAGATGCGACTTTTTGATCACTTTTTAATAAAAAAATTTTAAAGTCAAGATTCACAGAAAACAGCAATTTTTCCGTCGTTTTTTATTTAATTTTTTACGATCTTCACCGTGCGGGTTAAGTAATGTAATAGATTTATAGTCGGGGTCGTTACGGACGCGGCGATACCAAATATGTGTAACTTTTTAACAGTATTTTGGTTTTTTAATACTAAAGCAGTTTGTAAGGGGAAAAAGTGGGTTTTTCATTTTTTTTTCCCATTTTTTTTTTATTAACTTTATTAAACTTTTTTTTTTACTTTTTTACTAGTCCCACTAGGGGACTTCACTATGCGATCCTCCGATCGCTATTATAATACACTGCAATACTTTTGTATTGCAGTGTATTATGCCTGTCCGTTTTAAACGGACAGGCATCTGCTAGGTCATGCCTCCGGCATGATCTAGCAGGCATTCATTACTGGCAGACCTGGGGGCCTTTATTAGGCCCCCGGCTGCCATCGGAGACACAGACACTCGGCGATCTTATCGCCGGGTGTCGTTGGGATGAGAGGGAGCTCCCTCCCTCTCTCCAAAACCACTCAGATGCGGTGCTCGCTATTGAGCACCGCATCTGAAGGGTTAAATGGGTGAGATCGATACTGATATCGATCTCACCCGGCAGAGCAGGGACGCCCCCAGTCCTCAGCTGCCTCTGGCAGCTGAGAGCAGGGAGATTTGACAGCTCCCTGCTCTGTTTACTTATTCTGATGCCGCGACGTAAAAAGTCTATGGCATCGGAATAAGGCCCGTTAGTGACCGACGTAAAAAGACTATGGGCCGGTCACTAACGGGTTAAGGAATCACAGATATGTTGTCTTTTCCAATATATGGGGGCCTTGGATGCGCCGCTTTGTGGACTGCAGAGATCAATTACCTACTCCAGTCTGAAAGACTACCTATCCCTCCTTTCCCTACCCCACGTTAAAAAGACATGTTATACATTTTTTTTTTTTATGTGACTTGTTGTACATTTCTTGGATATTACTGTACTTGAAATTTGTGCATTGCTTATGCATATTAATGTACTGCTTAATATTGGAAAAAGAAATATAAATTTATGCTTAAAAAAAAAGAAACAAGTTCAATTAGGTTTAGAAATTTTCCACTTTTAGGGTCTGCTAAATCTAGATTTTCTTGTGAACCTCGCAATGCACTACCCTGTCTAGCCAAATGCATTATTACTTCCAGAATTACACGAAGAACTTCCCTCCAATGGTTTTCTTCCTGCACTATCTGATCTTGAAGTTCTTTGTCAATGCCACCCTTAGGCCTCATGCACACGACCGTATTTTTTCCCACCCGTAAATACTGGTGTAAATACGGGTCCGGTGTCACACGTATTCGACCCGTATTTACGGGCACGTTTTTGGCTGCAAAATAGCACTGCACTAATCGGCAGCCCCTTCTCTCTATCAGTGCAGGATAGAGAGAAGGGACAGCCCTTTCTGTAATAAAAGTTAAAGAAATTCATACTTACCGGCCGTTGTCTTGGTGACGCGTCCCTCTCTTCAAATCCAGCCCGACATCCCTGGATGACGCGGCAGTCCATGTGACCGCTGCAGCCTGTGATTGTCCTGTGATTGGCTGCAGCGGTCACATGGCCTGAAACGTCATCCAGGACGTCGGGCCGGATGTCGAGAGGGACGCGTCACCAAGGCAACGGGCGGGAGACCGGACTGGAGGAAGCAGGAAGTTCTCGGTAAGTATGAACGTCTTTTATTTTTATTTTTTACAGGTTTATTCTGATCGGTAGTCACTGTCCAGCGTGCTGAAAGAGTTACTGCTGATCAGTTAACTCTTTCAGCTCCCTGGACAGTGACTATTTACTGACGTCGCTTAGCAACGCTGCCGTAATGACGGGTGCACACATGTAGCCACCCGTCATTACGAGAGCTCCATAGACTTCTATGGACTGTCCGTGCCGTTATTACGGCCTGAAATAGGACATGTTCTATCTTTTTCAACGGCACGGGCACCTTCCCGTGAGAAAACGGGAAGGCACCCGTCGCCAATAGAAGTCTATGAGCCCGTTATTACGGATCGTAATTACGACCCGTAATAACGGGAGTTTTTACGGTCGTGTGCATGAGGCCTTACCTAATGAGGCCTCAAGTGTTTTCCATGAACAGAAACACATCTTATGGGGCAAAGAATTTTCGTGTTCAGGAATTCTCTCACTTCATTTTTTCCACTGCATAAACCCTTCCTTCTTTGCCAAAAATGATAGTTTTTCTGAATGAACATTTGTAAACATTCTGCAAGGTATGCAGTATAAGGCATTTTTTAAGTTGCTGTATTCTAGCCAGGACCGGCGTACACTCTGCCCATTTGGCAGCTGTTTAAAAAACCAATCCATTGTGAGTTTTCTTCCATCTCTTTAGGGATGTCACGATACCAGAGTTTGGACTTCGATACTGATACTTCGTTTAGTATTGCAATTTCGATACCAATTCGATACTTTGCCAACAGTAATAAAAAAAAAGTACTTCCGTTTTCTGATGTGAGGCGCGAGGTGTGATGAATTTTGAATGTGCCTCACATTAATAGTAATTAATCCCATCATGTTTCTCAGTCATAATGGGTTAATGTGTAAGGCACATGATGGGGTTAATTACTATTAATGTGAGGCACATGGAGGTTAAATTCATCACACCTCGTGCCTCATAATAAGTGATAGAAAGCAGTGTTTATTTTATTTTTTTACAGCGTACATATCATAAATGACGCAAAAAAATTGTTGTGCAGGTTATTATGGCTGCGCCAATACTGAATATGTGTATATTATATGTATTGAGACTTATTTTAATGTTTATTGTAAAAAAGGTGTATGTGTATTTTTTTTAAATGTAACATTACTTTACCTTACTTTTTAAACTTTAATGTACTGGCATATATCAGATATGTGCCAGTACAGTAGCCTGTGTACGTATAGCACACAGGCAGTTGTTAGGACATACCGGAGTATGCCCTAACAACAAGAAATATGGTAAGACAGCCCTGGGGTCCGTCAATAGACCCTGGGCTGTCTGGCCATATATGTTATGTCCCTCAATCGCGGGGATTCCTGTGACACGATCCAGGGGCATCCCCCCTTCTCATTTTCTCCTGAATGCTGCAGTCAGCTTTGATGGCAGCATTCAGGGGAATAGCGGCGGAGATGAGAGGTTTCTCTGATCCCCGCTGTTCTAGAGCGGGGCTGCGGCTGTGTAATACAGTCATCGCCCCGCTCCTGACATTAAGTGCGCGCGCGGTCAGCATGAGGAGATGCGGCCGGCGCTGCAGTAATGAGCGGCGGTTCAGGCATTGAATACAGAACATGGTGGTGTTTTGTAGTGCGCCCGCCATGTTCTGTCTTGTGCCGGCGCTCATTAGTGCAGCGCTGGCCGCATCACATCATCCTGACCCCGCGCACTTGTTATCAGGACTCCAGAGCGGGGCAATGGCTGTATTACACAGCCGCAGCTCCGCTCTCATACATTCATGTGTTACTATACTAAGCTGTGCGGCTGCGCAGCTAAGTATCGAAATACAGGAAATAGCGGTATCGAACCGTTTGGGGATGCAGAGTATCGAAACAGTATCGAAGTTTCGATGCATCGTGCATCCCTACATGTCTTAAACTATTTCTAATGTCAGGTTCATGTACTGTTTTTAGTCTCATGCTGGTAACAAAGCACCTTTGGCTATCTGAAAATTTTTCTGGCCATGTTCCTGGTTTATATAAGTCAAAGTCTAAATTAGACTCACTGTGTGAAGAAGATGATGAAAGGGTATTTACGTCCTGTTCTGGAAAATATGTTGTACTGCTACAACATGGTGGGGCATCTAAATCCATAAAGCGATCTTCACTGGTCTCTTGTGTAGGGGCATCTGCAGTCTGAAGCATTTCACGTTCTGTCACAGTTTCACCTTCTTGACTCTCATGCTCAGAGATTCTTTCTTCACTCACATTTTCTCCACTTTCATCTAAAAAGCAAATAAAAAAACAAAAGTTGTAAGACAGGAGTGAAGTTAATTGATTGGTTATATTAAACAAATGCTTGTGTGCACCTACCTTCCCTATTGTCTTTTTTTTTTTTATTCAGCCATGAAAGCTGAAATATGTTGAGCTTGTTTTTCTCTCTCCTTTGATCTTTTTCGGAATTCCGCTCCTGATGGTTTTTTGGACATTACTCCGGTAGCAGCCCACTTGAAGAGTAACAAACACAATACCAATACATAACCAATACACTTGTATGTGGCAGTCGCTAGCACCGGGCCTCCCCTGCTAGTGACATCACCAGGCATGTAATGTAATGTGCCGTGTGCCAAAGGGCCCTGATACGACCGCTGCAGAGGAGCTGAATCAAAACAGCTGATCGTTGCTGATAGGCACCCTGTATGCCGGACGGCTGCAGCAGTGATCAGCTTATATCTGCTTTGTGTTACTTTTCCTAACTTGGGTATAACATTTGCTCATCACGGCAGCAGCAGGACAAACCAAAAGGCTGAGAACAATAAAAGTCAAGAGGGAGACCCTGTGGTGGATGACTTTTCAATTGACAGGTAGCAGAGTTACATGATCCGGATTTTTTTCCTGTCATGTAACTCTGCTACCTGTCAATTGAAAAATCATCCGCTAGCGGGAAAAATGTTTCCCAATGGAGAACAATGAATGCGTCAACTAGTAGTTAGACATGAGAGGGAAAAATAATTCCCCATTATGTAACTCTGGTACCTGTCAACTAAAAAAATGTTTCCTCATGGCGGAGAACCACAAAGAAACACTTGGGAATAAGACAGGATGGGGAAACATTTTTCCCTTTGGTGGATGACTTTTCAGTTGACAGGTAACAGAGTTAGGGCAGATTCACACGAGCGTTGCGTTTTTGCGCGCGCAAACAACGCGGCGTTTTGCGAGCGCAAAAACCATTTGACAGCTGCGTGTGTCATGCGTGTCTGATGCGCGGCTGCGTGATTTTCGCGCAGCCGGCATCATAGAGATGAGGCTTGTCAACGCCCGTCACTGTCCAAGGTGCTGAAAGAGCTAAATCTTTCAGCACCCTCGACAGTGAATGCCGAACACAACAGCGAAAAACCTGTAAAAAAAAAAGATAAAGTTCCTACTTACCGAGAACTTCCCGGCCGTTGCCTTGGTGACGCGTCCTTGGTGACGCGCCTCTCTTGACATCGGGCCCCACCTCCCTGGATGACGCAGCAGTCCAAGTGACCGCTGCAGCCTGTTATTAGCCTGTGATTGGCTGCAGCCTGTGCTTGGCCTGTGATTGGCTGGAGCTGTCACTTGAACTGAAGTGTCATCCCGGGAGGTCGGACTGCAGGAAGGAGACAGGAGTAATCGGTAAATTAGAACTTCGGTTTTTTTTACAGGTTCATGTATTTTGGGATCGCAAGTCACTGTCCATGGTGCTGAAACAGTTTAACTCTTTCAGCACCATGCACAGTGAATCTCTCCCGACGTCGCGTACCGATAATTTTTTTGCCGGGATCGGCCAAAACGAGTTTGGCCGAACCCGGTGAAGTTCGGTGCGCTTGTCCGGCTTCGCTCATCGCAAAGACACTCCGTTTGGATGTTCGGAAACAGAAAAGCACGTGGTGCTTTTCGGTTTTCATTCATCCTTTTCACTGCTGTTGCGCGAATCACGCTCGTCCCACGGAAGTGCTTCCGTGTGGTGCGCGTGATTTTCACGCACCCATTGACTTCAATGGGTGCGTGATGCGCGAAATACGCAGAGTTATTGAACCTGTCGCGCTTTTTGCGCAGCAGACAAACGCTGCGCAAAAAGCACGGACTGTCTGTACTGCCCCATAGACTTGTATTGGTCCATGCGTGCCGCGTGAAAACCACGCGGCCCGCACGGACCGAATACACGCTCGTGTGAATCCCCCCTTACATGAAGGAGAATTATTGTTCATTGACATCTAGTTTCTATTGTGGCACAGGTGGGAAAATAGAAGACTGCTGTAGGTGAGTGTAAGTTTTTTTCATATTTTTTTTTGTAGGTTCCACTGGACCGCTTGGAGTACGTCGTAGATTTGGTGGACAACTTCGATGATCTATGTTTTTTTTTTTTTAATTAAAATAGTCAAAGAGGGTCGTGTGGGGCAGTTATTTCAATTTAAAAAAAAAATCTTATGTGTTTCTTTTTAATACTTTATTAGCGGCTTAGTAATGACTGCTTGACAATGTCCATTACTAAGGCAGGGCTTAGTGTTAGCCAGGAAAAAAGCTAGCACTAACACTCCCCCCCCCCATTATTACCGCGTTACACACCACCACCAGGGGAAGAACCGGGTACAATCCGTTACCCGATGATCGGGCAGTGGGGAGGCTGCGCAGGCTGGCATTATGAGGCTGGAAGGGGCCAAAAACAGTGCCCCTTCCCACGCTGCTAATACTAGGCTGCTGTTGCTGTGTTGTATATCTGGCTGGTTATGAAAAATGGGGGGGGAGGCAATGTCGTTTTCTTCATTTTTTTTTTTAAAACTATGTGTGGTCCCCCGCATTTTTCATAACCAGCCAGATACAACATAACAGCGGCAGGCTAGCATTACAAGGGTGGGAAGGGCCATGGTTTTTGGCTCTTTCCAGCCTCATAATACCAGCCTGCCGCCGCCCCAGTACCTGGCCATCGTTACGAATGGTCGAGTACTGGATCGTACCCGGCTCTTCCCGGCACCCTTGGTGGCGGTGGGTTCCGGGGTAATAATGGGGGGGTTAGTGCTAGCCTTTTTACCGGCTACCACTAAGCCCCGCCTTAGTTATGAACATTGTTAATCAGACAACTGCCATTACTAAGGTGCTAATAAAGTATTAAAAACAACACAGACACATAATAAAATATTTTTTAATTGGAATAAGAACTCCCCCACACAATCGTCTTTGACCATTTTATTGAAAAAAAAAACAAAAAACAAGGACATCATTGAAGTAGTCCAACGAATCTACGACGTAGTCCAGCGGAACCTGCAAAACAAAAAAATAAAGTTAATAATATGGAAAATAAAAATACTTAGGGTATGTTCACACGGCAGCGTCCGTAACGGGCGAAATTACGGGGCTGTTTTCAGGAGAAAACAGCCCCGTCATTTCAGTCGTAATGGCATGTGCAGGCGCTTGAACGCTGCATCCATTACGGACGTAACTGGAGCTGGTTTTCCATGCAAGTCCATGGAAAACGGCTCCATTTACGTCTGAAGAAGTGACATGACACTTCTTTAGTGCGGGCGTCTATTTACGCTCCGTCTTTTGACAGCGACACGTAAATATACGCCTCGTGTGAACAGACAAACGTCAGCCCATTGCTTTCAATGGGCAGATGTTTGTCAACGCTTTCAAGCCGGAATTTCGGACGGAATTCAGGGGTTAAAACGCCCGAATTACGTCCGTAAATAGGCCGTGTGAACATACCCTAATACTCCCCTACAGCATACGTCTGTCTTTTCCCCTGCGCCGCAATGGAAACTAGACGTCAATGAACTTCTAAAACGTCATCTTACAAATTAAAAGTATTTTCCCACAAACACATGTATCCCCTATCCACATGTGTGATCGCTGGTGCCCCCAACGATGAGAATTAAGGACCGAAATTCCCCTGAAGTAGCCAGCGCTCCATTCATTTCCATGGGACAACTGTCTCCTGCAGCTCCATAAAAATAAATGAAGGAATTCTCATTCAGGGTCATTTCGGTCCCCTGTACTTATCGCTGTGGGTCTGACCACTGTATGATGTATCCCCTATACAGTGGATGGGGATACATGTGGTTGTGGGACAACCCCTTTAGCGTTTCTAAAATCATAAAATGTCATTTATTTTATGATTTTAGAAATGCTAGTTTTCCCAGGCACTAAATTGCATTTACTTTCTACTCACCACTGTGTTTGCTTTGCTCCGCTTGGTGCCGTGATGCTCAATGCCCTGCTCCGTCGCTCCACTCAGAACGCTGTTACGCCCAACGTCATAGTGACGGCAGGCATATCACGGGACTGGCGGGGGCGTGGCTGGCTGGCGACCGGAACATTTTTCAGATGCCCCTGGACAGCGGTAAGAAACCTGGACTGACCCTGATCCGGCGGTTAGGACCTATGTAATTAGCGGCAGCTGTCCCAGCGGCGCCCCCTTGTTCCTACATTCTATTTGCCCCGCCTGCCCCCGCTAGCTACGCCCCTGACTACACTAACACTGACACTCATTTATTGCACACTTGTGAGCACTTAGTTCGCCACTCCCCTTAAGACTAGTGGGAGTGGCCATCACTATTTAATGCATTCTCCTTCTGAAGCATTTTTGACCTGTCTACGTCCTGTTGGGAACGGGTTTTCACCCACCTACTTAGTAAGTATGGCCTTTTTGGTGGTTTTGCAATGTATAGAATACATGATAGCAGTTAGGCGCGCTCCATCCACTACCTCAGGGAAAACTGAGAATTATAGATAGAACCTGCAGAGGGAAGACTGCTAAAAGAATGCCATATACTAGTCATGTAATGAGAAATATTGTTATTCCTCCTGTACACATATATGACAGATTATTCTGTCGACTAAGTCCACTAAAAATTTGGTACATTTTAAGACGTTTTCAAGTAGGTTGGTTTAAAGATGTGTTGTTTTTTTATATATTGGATTTAAAAAAAATCATTTCCTAACAGATTATTAGGAAGCACCTATTTTATCCAGTTCCTGACTTCCCATAGACTATAAACGTCCTGGTGATCCACACCTATCTCTGCAAGAACGTTTTAAAAAGTCCAGCAGAGTTTCACCTATACGCCTCTTCCACTCCTTCAGAGTTAAATATATCACTTATTTTATTACACAATATAGAAGCCCTATATATTCTGAGATAAACAAGCCCAAATAAAAATAGGTTGGCAGAGGAATAGAACAATAATTTGATATTAAATTATCACATGGCTAAAACTTGTATGAGGCCACTTCATCAGGTCCAAGTTATTAGTACTTCATAGGACCTTCTTTCTTTTTATAACAGCCTGAGTCGACTGCACTATTGATTCCGTGAAAACAATGGAACCCTGTCCCAACGGGACAAACGGACACCTTTAGCAACATTTCCGTCACCATTGTGATCAATGGTGATGCAAATGAAAGCTGAGGTTTCCGTTTGCCTTTCCGTTGAGGGGTTAACCCGACGGAAACGTTCGACGGAACCCCTTAACGGAAGGGCAACGCTGATGTGAACAGACCCTAAGTGTACTGATATTACAATGTACTGTAAACTTTTATTACAGATTCCAAATGATAACCTCACCTCTGTCTATTCCACTTCGTCCTAAAGTTGTTCTATGAAATTGAGATCTGGTGACTGATCAGCCATTAGGACCTCATTGTCATGTCCGTGAATTTAGCCTGAGATGTGTGCTTTCTCTCATGACATATTATCTTCTTAAATGTAGACTGTGGCCAATATTAGATTGTCTGTAACATTATTAATTTAAGTTGTTGTATGTCTAAATCGTATTGAAGGGCCAAATGTGCAGAGGACAGGCTTCATTGCCAGACAAGGTTCTGCTTTTCAAGAAAAAAAATGTATCAAGTCAATTTTATAAATGGGGGACTGGGTGTAGTGTTATACAAAGCGTTATAAGGCTGGAATCACACATATTGTTTTTGAGGCAGGTTTTTGAGCTGAAGCCCGGAGTGAATTCTAAAGGCATGGCTTAAACTTCTCCATCTTGCTTTATCCCCTTCTGGCATTGGCTCAGATCATTGCATGTGTCTTTCCAGCCTAATATAATGTTATGAATTTGTTAACTTATGTGTTATGAAACAAAATCACAAAATGCATTTTAAATCCCTACAGAAAATCCCAGTAAAAAGTCTGAGGGAAAATTCATGCTATCGATAAATTATAAAGTAGAAGATGAAGATATCACCCAGCAGTCTTCAGGAGAAAACCTCATTACCCTTAATGTACATCTAGGACTTCACAGTACAGATCTATCATATTATTCCCCAAATCACGAGGAACGGTCTCCTGCCCAATCACAGATTGTTACCCCAAGTACAGCTCAGAAAGGGGGCAAACGATTAAAATGTGGTAAACCGTTTACAAAAATGTCAGGTCTTTGTACAAACAGAAGAATTCACACAGGGGAGAAGCCGTATTCATGTTCAGAATGTGGGAAATGTTTTACAGATAAATCACATCTTGTTACACATCAGGGAATCCACACAGGAGAGAAGCCGTATTCATGTTCAGAATGTGGGAAATGTTTAACATATAAATCACATCTTGTTACAAATCAGAAAATCCACACAGGAGAGAAGCCGTATTCATGTTCAGAATGTGGGAAATGTTTTACACATAAATCAAGTCTTGTTAAACATGAGAGGATTCACACAGGAGAGAAGCCGTATTCATGTTCAGAATGTGGGAAATGTTTTACAGATAAACGAAGTCTTGTTAAACGTGAGAGAAGTCATATATTCATGTTCAGAATGTGGGAAATGTTTTAGAGATAAATCAAGTCATGTTTTAGGCATGAAAGAATTCACACAGGAGAGAAGCCGTATTCTTGTTAAGAATGTGGGAAATGTTTTACAGATAAATCACATCTTGTTACACATCAGAGAATCCACACAGGAGAAAAGCCATATTCATGTTCAGAATGTGGGAAATGCTTTACATATAAATCAAGTCTTGTTTTAGGCATGAGAGAATTCACACAGGAGAGAAGCCGTATTCATGTTAAGAATGTGGGAAATATTACAATAATAAATGCAACCTTAGGGCTTATCAGAGAAACCATACAGGAGAGAAGCCATTTTTATTTTCATTATGTGGAAGATGTTTTAGAAAGAAATCAAATTTTGGAACTCCTCAGAGAGTAGAAACCATATTCTCATTTAGAATGTGGGAAATGCTATAAGAGCAGAAAAATATTTTAAAGACATCAGATTATTCACAGACATTAAACAGGCAATAAGTGTCTTTTCTGGGTGGAATTAGCCAAATACCCAAATTATATTTACCTAAGGTCAAATGTGACTGGGATCCATGAAGGAAACATATTGTGAATATAAGGAAGAAAAGAAGAGCCAGGTTTACTTACAAAGCAGAGAAGCTGAATTGTCACCATGAACCTCGCTTCTTATTACTGTATTCATAAATCCCCCCCGCACAGCAGGAGAATCCAGAGTGACAGTAAGGACAATGTAAACTTCTTGTTTTTAACATACATGGACATTTTTATATTTGACTTTCATTAAAACAGTATAAAAAGATGAAAATTATGGAATTGAACCAAATAAAAATAAAAAAAACACTAACAAATTAACTTTACAATTGAATAAAATAGAAATTCACAATTATTTTTTTCATAATGTATTTCTCACTACCTTAACCCCTTAGAGGATCTGTCACCAGTTTATTAAATCCCTATCTCCTAACTAATCTAATAGGCGCTATGATGCGGATAACTACAGTATGATTTTGTTTTCAAATACGTGACTCTTTCTTTTCATTCTGGGCGGTGTAATGTTTTCTGTATTACGCTGTCCAATCAGAATACAGCTTCTCCCCCCTGCCCAGCAACACAGCGTGATTATATAGTATACAGCTTCTATACCTGACTGTGTGTTCAATTGGCGATATCTATGGTTGTGTCACAGCTAGAACTGCTTTCCTGGTGTCATATGGAAGATTAGAATCTCCTCTTTCATATGCCCCCAGAACGGCTGTTCACAGCCCGAGATATCGCTGTTTTTAAGTATTTCCCCTTCCCTCCAGCCTCAGTGTCTCACACTGTGTGTGAAGCAGTTTCATGCTGATAGGACAGCATCAGAGGCTGTGAGGTAGCTCCACCTCAGGAGAATCGCTGGTGTTGATACCCAGTTGTCTAATAAAGGCTCATTTATATATTTCGAAAAAAGCTCCTAACTTTTAAAATAATAAACTTTCTGAGACACAATTTTCACTAGCAGTATCAGTGTGACAGCACCTATTAGATTAGCTAGGAGATAGGGCATTACTAAACTAGAGACAGATCCTCTTTAATGACACGGCCAATTTCCATTTTTTCCTC
Organism: Rhinoderma darwinii; assembly: GCF_050947455.1. Lineage (NCBI taxonomy): Eukaryota > Metazoa > Chordata > Amphibia > Anura > Rhinodermatidae > Rhinoderma > Rhinoderma darwinii. Next base: position 664,938,622 of record NC_134687.1, read on the forward strand.
CCCTCCTAAAAGCCATAACTTTTTTAAATCTTTTGTCATCATATCCGTATGACTACTTGTTATTTTTAAATAAATTCTTTATTTAAGTTTTTCTTTTAAAGCATAGGAAGGGAGGGGTATAGAAAGAGAGTACAAAAAGGAAGGGAAGAGGGTTAGGAGTTAGAAGAGGGTTAGAAAGGTATGACTGATTTTGTACAAGCTAAAAAAATTGTGTATTTGAGAATTGACCTCAAAATATTCCAATATTCCAAAATTATGAGTTTCATAGAAGACGGCCACCTCACCGGTCACAAAAGATTTTGATGAGGACTTGTTTTTTGCGGGAGAAATTGTCGTTTTTCATGGTACCATTTAATGTATCATAAAATCTACTGGGAAACTGAAAAAACATAAATATTTGTGGGATGAAATGTTAAAAAAAAACCTGTGATTGTGCCATCTTTTTGTGTTTCATTTTTATGGCATTTATTGGGCTGTAAAAAGGACATGTTCACTTTATTCTATGGGTTGAAACTATTACGGTGGTACCAAATTTTTTTTTTTATGTTTTACCTCTTTAATAAATAAAAAACTATTTAAAAATATATATATTTTGTTTTCTGTTGCCATAGTCTGAGGGCCATCCCTTTTTTATTTTGTTTAGTCGATTGAGCCGTGTGGGGGCCTATGTTTTGCGCGGCGAGCTGTAGTTTTTATTGGTACCATTTTGGGGTACATGCAGCTTTTTGATGACTTTTTATTCTATATTTTTGGGTAGTTAAGGTGTGGGCGTTTTTAAAAAATAGTTTTTTACGGTGTTCACTAAGAAGGTTAAATAACGCCATATGGTAATAGTTCGGGCTTTTACGGATACGGCAATACTAGTTATGTTAACTTTGACATTTTTTTAAACATTTCTTTAGAGAAAAATGGGAACTTTTTAACTTTTTTTTTCACTACTAAAAACTTTTATTTAACTTTTTTAACACATTTTATTAGTCACCCTAGGGGATTTGAACCAGCGATCGTTAGATCAATGGTACAATAGACTGCAATACTAACGTATTGCAGTCTATTGTAATTCTTATATGCTTCTGTTAAGCCATGCCACAAGCAGAGCTTTACAGAAGCAAATTGAAGGCAGACATGCAGGCCTGGATTGACCACAGCATTTGAGGGGTTAAAAAGCCAGGAACAGCGCGATCACTGTTCCTGACCGTTATGCCCAGGTGTCAGCTCGAATACACAGCTGACACCCGTAGCTAAAATCACACCCTTAGGCCGGATTCACACGAGCGTGTTCAGTCAGGGATATACGGTCCGTATGTCGGCAGTATTTCCCAGACTGAGCACACTGCAGGGAGCTGGGCTCTTATTGTCATCGTTATCTATGATGCTAGGAGTCCCTGTCTCGCTGAGGGAAAACTGTCACGTACTGAAAACATGTTTTCAGTACGAGACAGTAGTTCCGCGGAGAGGCAGGGACTCCTAGCGTCATAGATAACGATGATGCTAGGAGCCCGGCTCCATGCACTGTGTTCGGTCCAGGAAATGCGGCCGACCTGCGGACCGTATATCACGGACCAAACACGCTCGTGTGAATCCGGCCTTCTACGGCGGCGTTTGGCCACAAGATTTTTGCGCTAATACCACAGTATTTACACAGTGTCTAACTCTCGTGTCCATTCGTAACCCATGTGGGTATGGTTGTGGCTGCTGCTTCGTGTGGTCTTATCCTCAGGGTATATTTACTTGCGGCAGATTTGTAGCAGAAATTTCAAAATCATTCCATACATCTGAGGGAGGCTTTTTCTGCAGCCTGCGCATGGATTCTGAAAGCCCCATATAGATGATTGGGACAGCCACCTACATCTCTGAACAAAAACTGGAAACACACATGCAGTTTAGCTGGAAAAAAAAAGTGCATCACAAACTGCACCTCAAAGCCAGAAGTGTTTCATTTATATTTCCCATTTCTTTTTAATACACTCTTGGCTTTGGCTAAAAATACTGAATGTGTGATTCCATCCTTAAGACCCTTTTACACTGAGCGATTATCGGGCAGACAGGCGTTCATAGAATACTCGTTCACGATAATTGCCCAGCGTAAAGAGGGCAGCGATCAGCAGATAAACGAGCAAACACTCGATCATCTGCTGATAGTATAGTTTTAAAAAAGTAAAATATTATCGTTGTCGGCAGCACATCTCCCTGTGTAAATGGAGACGTGCTGTCAACTTTGTTAATGTATGGGGACGAGCGATCGGAGTAACAACCGCTCATCCCCATACATAGCTCAATGTGACAGGAGCAAACGAGCGCTGATCAACAATGTCTCGTTAATCGTCGCTTGCTGCACCGGCCGAATATCGGCATGTGTGAAAGGCCTTCAGAGAGGATCTAGGAGGAACGTGTCTCATTGAAACCCCTGATGTTTTGTTTCCCTCTGTTAGTGAAATGTGTGGTATCACCATGCCGAGATCCAGAGCGCTCCGAGGCCTTCAGAAATGTTATAGATGTCTATGATTCAGGAAAGGGAAGATGGCAAAACTATTAGATGTCAATCATCCCACTGTCCAGAAAACTATCTACATGTGGATATATTAGACAACTGCCAATTGGTCAAGGCCAGTCTGTCTCTGTAAGATCAGCATGATAGCAGAACACAAGATACTGTGAGAAGTTTCTGAGAATCCCGGAAATTCTTAAAGATCTACATTCAGATTTTGACACTCTTGATGTCTTCCATTTGCAAAAATGAAAACTACATGGGGTGTGCCAGTAAAAAACCTTAGCTATTCAGTAAAAAACATTAGGGAAAGACTACAGTTTGCTCGAGAACACCTAGGCAAAAAAATATGACTTCTGGAACAGTTTTCTGAGGAAAAGAATCAAAAAGTTATTTGTCCCCAGTACTAGAAGACATGTTTGCCATAAATTATAGATCGCATTTCACCAGAAATAAACTGTGAATGACTTGAGAGCATAGTGGAGGAAATGTTATGGTTTAAGACTGCTAAACTGCATCAGGACCTGGGCAGCTCATCATCCTGGAATCCACTATGAATTCTACATTGGCAGAAGCTGTTTGATGATAATGTCAGATCATCTGTCAGAAAGCTTTAAGTTCAGCTTAAAGTAGACTTTGGAACATGGAAATACCAGTAAACCCACCATGGAATGGGCAAAAAAAAATAAAAATAAATGGAGGATTCTGGAATAGAAAAGTTAAAGTCTAGTTCTAATTACCATCAAGATGCTGTGGGGAGATGTAAAACTGGTTGTGCATGTTCCACATGAAAGAGTAGGAAACAAAAACTCCCATATAAGAGACTAGTAGACCGTAAAGCCCCATTCACATTTGCAAATTTTATACAGTATTTTGCATCAGTATTTATAAGACAAAACTAGGAGTAGGTCCAAGACATGGAAGACATGCAGATCTTTCCATTATACTCTTCTCTGTTTATGTTCCGCTCTCAGTTTTGGCTTAAGAATACTGATGCAAAATACTGACCAAATTGTGCAAGTGTGAATGAGGCCTTATAAAAAAAAAAACGAAAAAAAAAAAACACCTGCTGGAGGTTGTTTTTGCCAAAGGGGCAGAATTAGGTATTTGAGCCGTATAAGGAAGTGGCATATCTGTGAGGTGTTTTTTATTTTTTTTGGTTAAAAAATTATTGCAAATTAAATTTATGAATTTTTCTTATCTGTTTATACTGTATGAATGAAGATTAAATATTAATACACATGTCAACAGATGTAAAGAATAAATATTACATGGGGTCTCTTTAGTGACTGTAGTTGGAGACTCAGACACTACAGGCTCCATACACGTGTAGTTTTGAAGGGTAAGATAATGATTGTGAGTAAGACTAATACGACATTAGGGTTTTACCTTACACATGAAAAAACATTTTAGTTGTGTTATCATCCACAGGGCAGGTTTTACATGAACTACCGCTCCTATCCTGACACAGCCGCACAATGATCTCCCATCATCTTACACTAAACCTTATGTGTAACGTTGTGTTGTTAGAATTTTATTTTGTAATAAAGTGCTTGTTTCTCACAATGTTTTTTGTTATTCTCTGTGTTTGTTGAATTGGGTTTTATCAATGTACCTAAAAGGGGTTATCTGTCTATTTACAAGGCAATGATGTCACATCACATGGTAAGGATTGGCTGCCTTGGAGACAAGACATGGTGTCATGACACCTTATAAACATAGAGAAGCGGGAAGCTGCAATGTGGGAATGCTTATACTCATTTAACGTCCATACCCCTTGTTACGGAGCTTTATACTCCTCAGATATAGTAAACCAAAAACCAAACACATTAGGAGCTTGAAACCAGAAATGATGACCATATAATTTAAAATTGTATAAATACTTTATTAAATTCTCATGTTAAAAATGAAATGTTTACATATCATGAAAATAAACATTTACTACAGAATATATCAAAGAACAATGATATCAACAATTGGCAACGCTTATTATATTATACTGGACTAAGAAAATCATGTATGGTAATGTCTATATAACATGTGACAAGCTTTATAGTGATAGTATAGGTCTATGTCAGAATGCTAGCAAGTTTAAGTAATTACTCAACGCTGAACAACCAACCATGTGTTTTACTTATGAAAAAGCAGAGTCCCATCATATATAAAGAAAGGAACACTCAGGGATGAATATATCACTATTACAATGGTATGTCCTCATACATTATACATAGTCTGCTGATTAAATGTTTTTTATATAAGTATAAGGGTATGTGCACACACACTAATTCCGTCCGTAATTGACGGATGTATTTCGGCCGCAAGTAGTGGACCGAACACAGTGCAGGGAGCCGGGCTCCTAGCATCATACTTATGTACGATGCTAGGAGTCCCTGCCTCTCCGTGGAACTACTGTCCCGTACTGAAAACATGATTACAGTACGGGACAGTTGTCCTGCAGAGAGGCAGGGACTCCTAGCGTCGTACATAACTATGATGCTAGGAGCCCGGCTCCCTGCACTGTGTTCGGTCCGGGACTTGCGGCCGAAATACGTCTGTCAATTACGGACGTAATTAGTGTGTGTGCACATACCCTAACAGTATCCATATGAAATAACTTACTTATCCTTAGATGATATTAGTTTTAAGCATGTGCTGCGCCTCGACGCTCGTTTCCCTTAGTAATCCTCAGGAGGCGTAATGTGGGAATGCTGCAGAATAAAGGAGTATTCCCAACACAGGATATGCCATAAATGTCTGGTAGATGCAGCTCCCGTCTCGGGGACCCCGCACCTATGTAAAAAACAGGGTTCCCCTGACCTGCATGATGAGTAGGCTGCTGCACCATGGCGGAGAATGAATCGAGAGGTGGCCATGAATGGGCATACACTAGATCCATTTTCCTAAAAAAAAGGCCTCGGATCTCGGATCTAGCTTTTTCGGGCTTAGGAGGTCCGCAACCATGTTTCCTTGATGTCCTCAGTAGCAGCACCCATGGGGATATTCTATCCTCCTAGAATATAGGACAGGTGGTATCTATTTATTTGAATTAATTGGCTACCCTATAAGAGCCAACCTCACAGCTGGTCACATCGTGTTTTTTTCTTCTTTCCCTGAAAGGGCAGGTGGTGTCTCCGACCGAGAAGCGACAGGGCTGGGAAGTGTATTTTGATTTATGCTCTATTTTCTTCCTTGTTATTGTGTACACTAAGGGTATGTTCACACGCACTAATTACGGACGTAATTCGGGCGTTTTTGCCCCGAATTACGTCCGAAAATAGCGCCTCAATAGCGCTGACAAACATCTGCCCATTGAAAGCAATGGGCAGACGTTTGTCTGTTCACACGAGGCGTAATTTACGCGCCGCTGTCAAATGACGGCGCGTAAATTGACGCCCGCGTCAAAGAAGTGACCTGTCACTTCTTTGGCCGTAATTGGAGCTGTTATTCATTGACTCCAATGAATAGCAGCGTCAATTACGTCCGTAATGGACGCGGCGTTCAAGCGCCTGCACATGCCGTTACGGCTGAAATTACGGGGATGTTTTCAGGCTGAAACATCCCCGTAATTTCAGCTGTTACGGACACCCTCGTGTGAACATACCCTTATGCACACATGCATGTGTGTTGCTTTTCTGTCCTCTCCTTGTTCCCTGTCTTGGGATCTTTCTAAGACCAGGGAAAGGAATTACCTGTTAACTTATTTTTTTTTATATAACATCAGGATTACCTGTATGGTTCAGGAGGTGAAACTTCCACTACCAGACGTCCACCTAGCAGTATCCGGCTTTCTGAGTCCAGGACGCTGGGTATTGAGGATCTGTCTGAGCATGAGCCGGCGTGTATTATGCCGCCAACGCCATTTTCCTGTAACCGGATTGTCTTCATGATTTACTGCACTAGGAAGCATTATTTAAATCAGCCAGGAACGTTCAGCTCTCTGACCGCTCCTCCTGGCTGATCCTAGTATTGCAACTGCAATTTAAAAGGTACAATTCTCCCTATCTTAATGTACCTTTTTTTGCTGAAGTAGTGTTTCCCTTTGTAACGGCTGCCGCGCCATTCCCACGGCCTCCGCTCCGGTTCCGGCGCCCTCCCTCATCAGCTGCTCGTGCCAAGCTCCACTTACCCGATCCGGCCGCTCTGCTGGCCCTAGACGGCGTCAGTTGAGTGCAACCATTACCTCCTTCCGTGGTCGGCATCCCTGATGTTCGGCTGCTGTCACTAGAGGGCGTGCGCGCTGACTCATCCTGCCTTAAAGGGCCAGCGCGCGCCTTAATTCCCTGAACTTCCTATTTAATGTTCCTCCTCCCATCCATCGTTGCTTGTTCAACCAAGTTCCCTGTGCCCTAGTTCCCTGTTTCCGTTCCTTCTGCCTTTGTCTGGATTTCCCGTTACTGACCTCTGCTTGAACTTGACTATCCTTGTCTGCCGCCTGCCTTGACCTATTGTTGCCATATCTGTTACGACGTCTGCCGCCTGTCCTGACTTCTGCCTATCCATGCGACCGCCTCTACCCGCTGTGCCAAGCGTTTCCTGGGTTCCAAGCACCATCTCCCAGACGACAACGAGGATCCACGAACAAACCGGTGAGAAACGTAATAGGTTGAAGAAGCCATGGATCCACTTGACACAGCCCTACCGGATACGGCTGATATGGCTCAGAAGCTTTCTAGACAACGAGTCCGACAAGATCAGCTGTTTCAGCTACTTCAGAACGTGTCCACTCGTTTGATGGAACTAGCACCTCCGGCACCTCCGATACTACCACCACCACCGCAACAAGCTCCTGTCTACAGTCCCAGACTTCACCTACCTACGCCTGCCCGCTATGAGGGAGACCCCAAGACCTGCAGGGGATTTGTTAACCAATGCACCATCCACTTTGAAGTTATGGCACATCATTTTTCCTCAGACCGGGCTAAGGTGGCCTATATCCTGTCCCTGCTGTCTGGTGACGCGCTGGCTTGGGCATCGCCCTTGTGGGAGAGAAACGACCCAATCATGTACAACTTTCTCTCTACGTTTAAAAGGGTGTTTGAAGAACCGGGTCGAGCCTCTTCTGCAGTGTCCTCCCTACTTAAGCTCCGACAAGGAACCACCACTGTAGGCCAATACGCCATTTAATTCGGCACCTTGGCTACAGAACTCCAGTGGAATAATGAGGCTTTGGTATCGACCTTCTGGGAGGGTCTGGCGGGCCGAATCAAGGATGAACTTGCGGGCCGAGACCTTCCACCGTCCTTGGATGACTTGATTACTCTAGCTAATCGTATAGATATACGTTTCCGTGAGAGACAACAGGAATCTGCTCGAGGCAATCAGACATCACGATTGGCAACAACCTTCCAAAGACCTCTTCTGGCCTCATCTTCCTCCCGGTCGGACAAACCCATGCAGGTGGAGAGAACAAGACTCACGCCTGAGGAGCGCCAGAATAGACGCAAGTTGAATTTATGTCTGTATTGTGGTGGAAAAAGGCACTTCCTCAGAGACTGCCCAGTGATGCTGGAAAACTCCAACGCTTAGGGCAAGTAGGAGAGGCTACCCTAGGTGGAATACCTTCCTCTCAGAAAATGACCATACCAGCGAAGCTGTCCTTTGCAGGAACCACTTTTCGACATTCAAGCCTTCCTAGATTCCGGATCCGCTGGGAATTTTCTGTGCCAGTCCTTGGTAAATCGCTACCAAATCCCAGTGCAAAGACTCACCAAACTGTTGTCCATTGCTTCTGTAGATGGGAGGCTCCTACAGGAAACAACCTTGTCACCGAACCCACTCTCCTGTTAACAGGGGCACTGCACCAGGAACGTATCTCCTTCTATGTGTTAAAGAACTCTCTGAACCCTTTGCTTCTAGGTTTACCATGGTTGCAGAAGCACTCTCCTGTTATTGACTGGACTGGAGGTCAAATTACCCGCTGGAGTGACTTCTGTCACCAACATTGTCTGCTATCTATTCGTCCACCTAAGCCTCAGTCTGCAGAACCTAACTCAGCAGGACTTCCTACTCCATACAAAAGCTTTTCGTATGTCTTCTGCAAACAACAAGCTGAATCGCTGCCTCCTCACAGGCCATACGACTGCGCCATACACCTGATCCCCAACGCCACGCCTCCCAGAGGTAGAGTCTACCCTTTGTCTTTGCCCGAGACTGAGGCCATGTCTAGGTATGTCCAAGAAAATCTGGAGAGAGGATTCATCCGTAAGTCCTCCTCTCCTGCTGGCGCAGGGTTTTTCTTTGTGGGAAAAAAAGACGGCTCCCTGCGTCCTTGTATTGATTACGAGGATTAAACAATATCACGTTATAGAACAAGTACCCGTTACCATTGATCTCAGAACTCTTTGACCGTCTACAGGGGGCGAAGATCTTCACCAAACTAGACCTTCGTGGAGCCTATAATCTCATCTGTATCCGCTAGGGAGACGAATGGAAATCTGCCTTCAATACTCGTGATGGGCATTTTGAATACCTTGTCATGCCCTTAGGACTTTGTAATGCTCCTGCGGTTTTCCAGGCCTTTGTTAATGACATTTTTCGAGATCTGTTGTACAGCTTTGCGGTGGTGTACCTGGATGACATTTTAATCTTCTCCCCCAATATTCAAACCCATCGTGTACATGTGCGCCAAGTGTTACAACATCTGCGCGAGAACTCTTTGTTTGCCAAGCTAGAAAAATGCCTCTTCGAGAGAACCAGCCTGCCTTTCTTGGGGTATGTCATTTCCGACCAGGGTCTTCAAATGGCTCCAACCAAGCTGTCCTCAATTCTCAACTGGCCTCGTCCGCAAGGACTTAAAGCGGTCCAACGCCTGCTGGGATTCGCAAATTATTACCGCCAGTTTATTCCTCATTTCTCCTCTATGACAGCTCCTATTTCTGCTCTGACCAAAAAAGGGGATAATGCTAAAGACTGGACTGCGGAGGCCGAAGCCACATTCCAAGCTCTCAAAGCTGCCTTCTCTTCTGCCTCAGTCCTACATAGACCGGATTCCACCAAACCATTTGTTCTGGAGGTCGATGCTTGTTCTGTGGGAGTTGGAGCTATTCTGTCCCAGAAGACTTGTAGAGGGAGACTCGTGGCCTGCGTTTTTTTCTCCAAATCGTTCACATCCACTGAAAACAATTATGGAATTGGAGATAAAGAACTTTTAGCTATTAAATTGGCCCTGGAGGAATGGAGACATTTGCTTGAGGGTGCACGGCACCCCATCATCATTCACACAGACCATGAAAACCTCCTATACTTACAAACTGCTCAACGCCTAAACTCTCATCAAACTCGGTGGGCATTATTCTGCTGGAAAGAATACCATGGCTGATGCCTTATCTCACTGTTTTGACTCCACAGACCAAGAGCCCAGCCCCCAGTTTATTATAGATCCGAACTGTATGGTAGCATTATACTGTATGGGATTATACTGTATTGGGCATTATACTGTATGGGGACATTATACTGTATGGGGGCATTATACTGTATGGGAACATTATACTGTATGGGACATTATACTGTATGGGGGCATTATACTGTATGGGGGCATTATACTGTATGGTGGCAGCTACGGGGACATTTTACTGTGTGGGCTGAATCGGGTGTGTATGGGCGGCGATTGGGCTGGATTGGAGGTGTGGTTTACGTTCGCCGCATCGGTTGTACGTCTTTACGCTATTTGAAAGTTGGGAGGTCGTGAACCTAATATTACGTCATTACAAAATACGACTCGTCCCACAAAACATCCGACCACTACAAAGATCAGAAATAACAACTTACCCCAAAGAGGCTAGCACTGGAGGGGTTAAATCCCGGCTAGGAGTCCAGTGGGTGGGGTGACTCAATGATTGACAGCTCTCTGTATACACACTCATACAGGCGTGACTGATAACAGAGAGAACACCCGACCAGCGCTGCTCTCTACGGCATACACGGCAATAGCTGAAGGACCTGTGATGACGTCACCACCACGTGACCGGAAGCAGGTGGGGCGGAGCCTATGAGTGGAGGAGAAGTGAATGAAGGACCTGTGATATCAAATTCACCTGACCGATGTATCAGAGGGCGTGACTTAGAAGTGCAGAGAAGTGGTGAAGGAGCTGTGATGATGATCACGTGACTTGAGGGGTAATGAGGATCATGTGACCAGTGCAGGAGTGATCGGAGCTAAGCCGTGCGAAATATAATGGGTTGTGGCTATAGAACTTGTGGTGACGTTAACACCATGTGACCAATGTTGAAGGGGCGGAGCTGATCAGTGGGGAGGATACGTGGGGGATGACGGACCTGTGATGCTGATCACGTGATATGATGGGCGGGTCTACGTGAGGGGGCTGGGCTCCTGTGCTGTGTGGAGAAGTGATGATGATCACGTGACGTTATATCCCATAATAACAGTCTGTACATGCTGGGAGTTGTAGTCCTCTCCACTTATACCTCTTCCCTGTAATGTCCTCTGATATCACATAATAACAGTCTGGAAATGCTGGGAGTTGTAGTTCTCTCCTCTTATTCCTCCTCCCTGTAATGTACTCTGATATCCCATAATAAAAGTCTGGACATGCTGGGAGTTGTAGTCATCTCTTATACCTCCTCCCTGTAATGTTCTCTGATATCCCATAATAACTGTCTAGACATGCTGAGAGTTGTAGTTCACTCTTATACCTCCTCCTGTAATGTCCTCTGATATCCCATAATAACAGTCTGGACATGCTGGGAGTTGTAGTCCTCTCCTCTTATACCTCCTCCCTGTAATGTCCTCTGATATCAAATAATAACAGCCTGGACATGCTGGGAGTTATACTCCTCTCCTCTTATACCTCCTCTTGTAATGTCCTCTGATATCCCATAATAACAGTCTGGACATGCTGGGAGTTGCAGTTCTCTCCTCTTATATATCCTCCTGTAATGTCCTCTGATATCCCATAATAACTGCCTGGACATGCTGGGAGTTGTAGTCCTCTCCTCTTATACCTCCTCCCTATAATGTCCTCTGATATCACATAATAACAGCCTGGACATGCTGGGAGTTATACTCCTCTCCTCTTATACCTCCTCCCTGTAATGTCCTCTGATACTGTAATGTCCTCTGATATCACATAATAACAGCCTGGACATGCTGGCAGTTGTAGTCCTCTCCTCTTATACCTCCTCCTGTAATTTCCTCTGATATCACATAATAACAGTCTGGACATGCTGGGAGTTGCAGTTCTCTCCTCTTATATCTCATCCTGTAATGTCCTCTGATATCCCATAATAATAGTCTGGACATGCTGGGAGTTGTAGTCCTCTCCTCTTATACCTCCTCCCTGTAATGTCCTCTGATATCACATAATAACAGTCTGGACATGCTGGGAGTTATACTCCTCTCCTCTTATACCTCCTCTTGTAATGTCCTCTGATATCCCATAATAACAGTCTGGACATGCTGGGAGTTGTAGTTCTCTCCTCTTATACCTCCTCTTGTAATGTCCTCTGATATCCCATAATAACAGTCTGGACATGCTGGGAGTTGCAGTTCTCTCCTCTTATATATCCTCCTGTAATGTCCTCTGATATCCCATGCTGGGAGTTGTAGTCCTCTCCTCTTATACCTCCTCCCTGTAATGTCCTCTGATATCACATAATAACAGCCTGGACATGCTGGGAGTTATACTCCTCTCCTCTTATACCTCCTCCCTGTAATGTCCTCTGATATCACATAATAACAGTCTGGACATGCTGGGAGTTGTAGTCCTCTCCTCTTATATCTTCTCCTGTAATGTCCTCTGATATCACATAACAGTCTGGACATGCTGGGAGTTGTAGTTCTTTCCTCTTATATATCCTCCTGTAATGTCCTCTGATGTCACATAAACACAGCCTGGATATGCTGGGAGTTGTAGTTCTTTCCTCTTATATATCCTCCTGTAATGTCCTCTGGTATCCCATAATAACAGCCTGGGACATGCTAGGAGTTGTAGTTATCTCCTATTATACTCCTCCCTGTAATGTCCTCTGATAGATAACCAACATGTACACAAGCAGGAATAGTGTGAACTCGAAGAATATATATCTTTATATGTCTATAAAAGTCAAAGTACCACAAATGGCTATAATTATAGACTGAGGAGAACACACATATAACCCAATATGACCTGGTACTCCGACCATAGCATTACTAAGAAACCTATAGAGAAAAGAGGTCAAGTACGCTTAAGGTAATATGTGATAGAAAAACGTCTTTATTAACAGATACACAAAAACAGGACAATTAAAAAATGAGTCATACAGTGTAAAGTTGGCGTCAGCCCATGTGGTATACAAATATTAATGGTAACACATGATGTAAAAATATGAACAACAAGACCCGGGATCAATACTGTTGTAAATTAAACAGTCTTGAATGCATATGGCTATACGTAACACAGCATGAATAAGTGGTGCAGGAAACTATTTTCAGGTTGGAACCACCATTTGCCTATTATATGGGAGTTATGAACAGTGTAGACAAATATATGGTACCAATACACATGGATGAGATCATTCACATATGAGATACACAGTTAGCTGATGTTAAAGAGTGTAAGCCGTAAGTGTAATTGGTAGCACAATGTGGTGTAGATAAGGCAAATGCAGGTGAAAGTCGAAGATCTAGATCCTAGTACCAAAAAATAGCCAGATGCATGGGAAAGAAAGTGATGTTACGTACCCGGATTCATATAACCAACATGGGGGAGACGCCAGTCCCGACGCGCGTTTCGGCTGATGCCTTCGCCCCGACAAAGGCATCAGCCGAAACGCGCGTCAGGACTGGCGTCTCCCCCATGTTGGTTATATGAATCCGGGTACGTAACATCACTTTCTTTCCCATGTAGTCCTCTCTTCTTATACTCCTCCCTGTAATGATCTCTGATATCCCATAGTAACAGTCTGGACATGCTGGGAGTTGTAGTCCTCTCCTCTTATACCTCCTCCCTGTAATGTCCTCTGATATCACATAATAACAGTCTGGACATGCTGGGAGTTGTAGTCCTATCCTCTTATACCTCCTCCCTGTAATATTCTCTGATATCACATAATAACAGCCTGGACATGCTGGGAGTTGTAGATCTCTCCTCTTATACCTCCTCCTTGTAGTATATAAACCAAAAAAATGTACATGCTGGAAGTTGCAGTTTTCTCCTCTCCTCTTATACCTCCTCCTTGTAGTGTCCTCTGATATTACATAATAACAGCCTGGACATGCTAGGAGTTGTAGTTCTGTCCTCTTATATCTCCTCCTGTATTGTCCTCTTATATCCCATAACAACAGCCTGGACATGCTGGGATTTGTAGTCCTCTCCTCTTATACCTCCTCCTGTAATGTCCTCTGATATTACATAATAACAGTCTGGACATGCTGGGAGTTGTAGATCTCTCCTCTTATACCTCCTCCTTGTAGTATATAAACCAAAAAAATACCAACAGACAGAATATGATAACAATAGTGCTCGAAACATGAACATTTAAACTGTCAAGCACTGTTGCTAGTTATGTGAGCGGCACATCCTAAGTATTTGACCAAGATACACTTGGTGCGTCGATCAAAAATTTACATGAGAAACTACCAAGAAAGAATGATCGACTTGAGGCACGTGAGATTACAAAAAATGTACAATTTTTATTAAATAAAGACAATGGACAAGTTAAAAGATGGAATGGAAGATAAGTCACACGATTGAGGTAAGTATGAAGAAAACATATATAAACAGCGCCAACAAGTTACAGTAGTATGAAGCAAGGTTTAAATGTGCAGAAGCCGGTTTTGAAATGGATTCAGAGAAAATTACAAGCAATATTAAATACAAGCTGCTAAAGATGGCAAATATTTGTTGAACATACCAATAGACATTGTGATACAGAGATGGGACGTCTACACCCGACGCGCGTTTCGGCACCTGCCTTCGTCCGGGGTTGGGGTCAAGCTACTCGTGCCCACTCTTATATGGTGTGCATCCCAGGTGTTGTGAGTCAAAGAGAGGAGGTGACATGGCCGGATGGAAGATAGTCGGCGTCTGATGCGGGGTACAAAGATGGCGCTGCCCCACTTCCTGTACTGCGTCATCAGCGAGGATGTGGGGCGGCGAGGACTGACCACGCCCCCCACAGCCTGCTCCAATTGAAGACAGCAGACAGAATGAGCCAGGACCACTGCCCCCCCAAGAGTTTTGTTTGTTTTGTTAATCAAACTGCATCAGCGCACCCTCTCATCATGCTAAGGTCACCAGAGAATAGAGGGAGAATGTAACTAATGAATGGTGTAATAAGGGTATGTCTGCACTGTTTAGTGTGAGTGAAAGAATGTGTGAAAATAGTAAGACAGGGGGAGAGGGAAGAGGGGGAGGGGCGGGGCAATCTGTAGTGTGCCGTGTGAAGTGGATGAGCTGAATTGAAGTGAGTAGAAATACACTGAGTAGATCAAAAAGGAAAATGAGAATTGTGTAATGATCTATGTATATAAGAAAAGGGGGAGGGGGATGCATATGGAAATAGGTGTGAATGGATGAATGTAAGACGGTCCAGTGTTGATAATACTGATTATGAGACCGATGAAAAAGAGTGAAAAATAAAAAGAAAGACACCCAAGCATCTACCGTAACAGAAACAGTGAAGAGAAGTGAAAAGACCTCAAATATAAGCATTTAATAAAGTTTAAAATGGTAATAAAATGAATGGAATAATGAAAGGAAATAAGTGACAAAGGATTGCAGTGAAGGGATTCAGTCATCAAAAACTTTATAAAAACTGGATAAAACCACACAATGAAAATACCCTTAAATATATTTAAAAAATGCCAACGAGTTACATAATAAAACACGTATTAAAACAATATGTTTATAGAAAATTGGTGTTAAAAACAAGAAGTCGGAGTAAATGAGTATGATGCAGATATGTGAGCAAACATATTCAATATAATGCGAGATGTACATACACAAAGGGTATATAAGTAAATTTTTGTATGTTATAATAATACAAAATTACATAATAACAAGACATACAAAAATAGCGTGCAGAACAATAATTCGGAATTCTTTCTTTGTCCCATTGGATGTAGTCCCCTTAGTAGCCTCCTCAAATAGACTCAAAAAGCGATGCGAAGTTCTGTATACATGAACTAGAGATGGACAAAACGAGGGTAGTTAGTACTATAAAATAACACAGTTGTGAGAAGAATTAAAAAAACCAAGACCCACTACAGGAGTCAATGGTTACAGAAACGAAGCGTAGCTCAGGGATTCATTTAGCCCATGTGGAAACATTGTCCCGAGGGTCCATATCCAGCGAGTCTCGCATTGTGCAAGTTTTTGTTTAATGGCACCACCTCTCATTCCACATGTGATATGGTCAATTCCCCTCACCTTCAATTTGGAGGGGTCACAGGAATGATGCGTTTTGAAGTGTCGGGCTACAGGTTTCAGATTTTCCAGATTCTCTGCCCCTGATGCTCGCTTTATATCGGCCATATGTTCTCGTACTCGGACCTTCAGCTCTCTGGAGGTGAGACGAACATAAATTTTTGGGCAAGGGCAGACTGCATAGTACACAACAGCTTTAGTGGTACAGGTTATAGGGTGAGTGATATTGAAGGTCTTAGTATCAGAGGCATTGGTAAATGTAGTGGCTTTCTCAATATTAGGGCAAGCGATGCATTGTCCACAGGGATTGCAACCCCACTTTGGACCCTTGGTCCCGAATGGATATTTGCTTTTTATCGGGTCATAATGGCTTTTCACCAAATGGTCCTTTAGATTCTTGGACCGTCTCGCTGTAATACTTGGATATTTGGTAATAAACCTGTCTAGAGTGGGATCTGTCAGTAATATCGGCCAGTAGCGTTTGACAATTTCTTTCATTTGCGGCCATCGGGAATGGTACCCAGTAATGAATCTTACCTGACTCTGTTTATCTGTCCTTTTCTTGGGAAAAAGCAAGTCATCCCTGGGGGTACGTTTAGCCCTCCGGTAGGCTTTTTTGATAGATCTCATACTATATCCCCATTCTAAAAAGCGATTTTTGAGATCCTCTGCCTGCTCTTCAAATAGTAAATCAGATGAGCATATCCTCTTTATCCGCAGAAATTGTCCAATGGGGACCGCTTGAATGGTCTGCGGAGGATAGGAAGAGTGTAATAATGCATTTACGGAAGTTTCCTTGCGGAAAATGTCACTATGAAGAAAGCCGTTTTCGTCTGTAAAAATGTGAACATCCAAAAATTCCAACAAACTGGGATGAGCTTTATAAGTGAATTTCAAATTTAAAACATTTGTATTCAGCCCAGTCATGAAGGAATCTAGGTCAGCCTGTGTGCCCTTCCAGATGACCAAAATATCATCAATGTAACGGGCCCAGAAAAGTACCCGTGCCATTGAGTTACCCCGGTCATCCGAGAAGAGAACCCTCTCCCACAAGCCCAGAAAGAGGTTGGCGTACGAAGGTGCGCACGCTGCCCCCATGGCTGTGCCTTGGAGCTGTAAGTAAAAGCTGCCATTGAACACAAAAAAATTATGTGTTAGGATATACTCGAGCATCTGGATAATGAAAGAACAGAGCGGTTTTTCCAAGTCAGACATTGAAAGAAAATATTCAACCGCCCTGATCCCATCAGTATGTTTGATGCTCGTGTAGAGAGATTCTACATCAATAGTGACAAGGAGCATGTCCCTATCAATATTGATGCCGCTGATTTTCTGTAACAAATCGGCAGTATCACGAACGTATGAGGGTAAATTAATAACCAAGTTTTTTAAGTGGAAGTCGATAAATTTACAGATACCCTCTGTCAGACTGCCCCTACCTGAAATGATGGGCCTTCCAGGCGGGGTTTTTTAGTTTTTATGAATCTTGGGTAGTAAGTAGAGGGTTGGTATAGTGGGTTCGTCAATTGAAAGTGCCTTACTTAATTCCTTTGAAATTATATTTTCTTCTACTGCTTGCAAAAGTTTAACCTGTAACTCGGATCTGAAAGATGACAGAGGGTTAAAGGTTAATTTCTTATAACAGTGTCTATCCCGCAACTGTCTATTTGCCTCTGCCTCATACATATTGCTGGGCCAGACTACCACGTTACCCCCCTTATCCACGGCCTTGAATACCACGTCATTATTTTTTTGTAATTGTTTCAGACTTTTTCTCTCGGGAGGGGTTAGGTTATCATATTTAATACTCCTTGGAATGTTCCAGAATTCTTGGGTCACTGACTTGATAAATAAATATACCGCCGGGCACAAGCTAAGAGCAGGAAAATTCTTGGATTTCATACGAATGCATGCTGGAATATTACCTGCAACTTCATCGTTCTTGTGCTCATCCAAAAGATCTTCTAATGCTTTTAATGCCTGCTGTTCCTCTGATGTTGGAAAATGTTCACTATCCACCTGTTTGTCAAACCATTTTTTGAAGATAAGTGAACGACCGAAGATATGTAGGTCTTTCACTGCTGAAAACATGTCAAAGCCAGCGCTTGGTGAAAAGGTTAACCCCTTAGCTATTAATTCTAAATCAATGTTAGAAAACACATGTGTTGACAGATTTATTACCTTTAGGTGGCTGCTTTGGTCTCGTACATCTGGTCGCTTTTTATTGGCCACTTGTCTTTGTGCTAATTTTCTTTTGGGTCGAGTATTGAAGTTCGATCTATAGGGCACATTATCAGTTTCACTCTGAGAAGACACAGAGGAAAGAGAAGGGGTACGACTACGGCCTCCTAGGACCTGATTTCTTCTCCACCTATATACTTTGTTGTTCTGGAAATCCCCAATATCTCTAGAGAACTTTTTAGATTTAATTTCCTGAATATCTTTTTCCCACTCCACAAATTGGGCATCAAGATTATGTTTGAATTTGGACATGTTGTCCATGGACATAAGTGGGAACAGTTGGGCCTGAACACTTTCTATTTCTTCATCCATAGACAGTATCATTTTTTGATTGAGGTCAACTAGAAGCTCCATAAATTTCTTGGAGCCCTGGTTGCATACCTCTTCCCATTTAGAAATGAACCCTTCTTCAATGATAGGAAAGGATGGGAAGATCTGAATTCTCAGACCCCTCGGGACAAGGCTTCTCTGGATATAATTTTCCAGGAAGGTTTTATTCCACCACACTTTCATGCGGCGATGTAACAAATTTGTATATTTGTTCTGGAGCTCGCTAACGTTTCCGCAAACATTAAAACCAAATATTGGGGACTCATCCTTGAAGACCTATTCCATCTGAGACCGCCAGGCACATTCCCTGGCTTTATAATCCATAGGACCCGAGGTATTTGACTCTGTGAGAACACAGACAAAAATTAGATATAAACCAAAAAAATACCAACAGACAGAATATGATAACAATAGTGCTCGAAACATCAACATTTAAACTGTCAAGCACTGTTGCTAGTTATGTGAGCGGCACTCTATCATATCCTAAGTATTTGACCAAGATACACTTGGTGCGTCGATCAAAAATTGACATGAGAAACTACCAAGAAAGAATGATCGACTTGAGGCACGTAAGATTACAAAAAATGTACAATTTTTATTAAATAAAGACAATGGACAAGTTAAAAGATGGAATGGAAGATAAGTCACACCATAAAAAAGAGACGTCAAATCAATCATGAACCAAATATAGTTATTTGGTCAATGTGTTGAAATCAATAAGCAAGGTACTATAGCAGCAAAAGGGTAAATGAGATCATACCAGGCTGCAGCACATGTTATGCATATGTTTAGTAAGATGGTGGCGATTGAGGTAAGTATGAATAAAACATATATAAACAGCGCCAACAAGTTACAGTAGTATGAATCTAGGTTTAAATGTGCAGAAGCCGGTTTTGAAATGGATTCATAGAAAATTACAAGCAATATTAAATACAAGCTGCTAAAGATGGCAAATATTTGTTCAACATACCGATAGACATTGTGGTACAGAGAGAGCACGTTTCGGCACCTGCCTTCGTCCGGGGTTGGGGTCAAGCTACTTGTGCCCACTCTTATATGGTGTGCATCCCAGGTGTTGTGAGTCAAAGAGAGGAGGTGACATGGCCGGATGGAAGATAGTCGGCGTCTGATGCGGGGTACAAAGATGGAGCTGCCCCACTTCCTGTACTGCGTCATCAGAGAGGATGTGGGGCGGCGAGGACTGACCACGCCCCCCACAGCCTGCTCCAATTGACGACAGCAGACGGAATGAGCCAGGACCACTCCCCCCCCTAAGAGTTTTGTTCTACTCAGTGTATTTCTACTCACTTCAATTCAGCTCATCCACTTCACACGGCACACTACAGATTGCCCCACCCCTCCCCCTCTTCCCTCTCCCCCTGTCTTACTATTTTCACACATTCTTTCACTCACACTAAACAGTGCAGACATACCCTTATTACACCATTCATTAGTTACATTCTCCCTCTATTCTCTGGTGACCTTAGCATGATGAGAGGGTGCGCTGATGCAGTTTGATTAACAAAACAAACAAAACTCTTGGGGGGGGGGGGAGTGGTCCTGGCTCATTCCGTCTGCTGTCTTCAATTGGAGCAGGCTGTGGGGGGCGTGGTCAGTCCTCGCCGCTTCACATCCTCTCTGATGACGCAGTACAGGAAGTGGGGCAGCGCCATCTTTGTACCCCGCATCAGACGCCGACTATCTTCCATCCGGCCATGTCACCTCCTCTCTCTGTACCACAATGTCTATCGGTATGTTGAACAAATATTTGCCATCTTTAGCAGCTTGTATTTAATATTGCTTGTAATTTTCTATGAATCCATTTCAAAACCGGCTTCTGCACATTTAAACCTAGATTCATACTACTGTAACTTGTTGGCGCTGTTTATATATGTTTTATTCATACTTACCTCAATCGCCACCATCTTACTAAACATATGCATAATATGTGCTGCAGCCTGGTATGATCTCATTTACCCTTTTGCTGCTATAGTACCTTGCTTATTGATTTCAACACATTGACCAAATAACTATATTTGGTTCATGATTGATTTGACGTCTCTTTTTTATGGTGTGACTTATCTTCCATTCCATCTTTTAACTTGTCCATTGTCTTTATTTAATAAAAATTGTACATTTTTTGTAATCTCACGTGCCTCAAGTCGATCATTCTTTCTTGGTAGTTTCTCCTCCTTGTAGTGTCCTCTGATATTACATAATAATAGTGTTCCGGAAGTCATAGCTCAAAATATAGGAGACTGAAATTTAGACGAGTGTTCCAACAGACACTCACTCCAAGAATGTTATCCAGATGCTAATCATGTATTAGATCAATATATAGCGAGAGAGGAATAAAACACACAGTCAATGCTCGTATTTTCAAAATACTCCTCTGAAGTTTATTGCCAAAATCAATTACAATAATATCATTCAAAAGAGGTGTAGGCGTGAGGTTAACCAATCAGAGGCAATGTTCCATTATTAAGTATGCCATATTTCGAAATCTTATCTAGTAAAAACGTATACGAGACTGTTGTAGCGGCCATCAAAATAAACTCTTTGACAGGCAAACAAATTTGAAACGAAAGCAAAGCCTTACATTTATACAATACAAGTCATGTTCTATTCTCTTTTCTCTCTGCATTCTAATGTAACATAACAGAAGTCCATACATTAAATATTATATAGTGTAAGTTATCCCCATGGCACATTCAGCCACGGTCAGGCGAAATACTACGTATCTAACTTTAAGCACTAGAAATTGTTTCTCCACAAGGGATTTTTAACCACTAACATATGTATATAGTCTTCTATGTCTGTTTTTAGTCATCTTACATATACTTTGTCATACAAGTTCCATCGGCTAACTGGGTTAATATACTGTCAAATCATGGAAATATTACTGCAACACGATCCAAATATGGTAGAGTTATTCTAATATAATTGCAATATTATCCAATTATGGCATAAATTCATTTTAACATTAAATCTCAAAGGGTATATCTCTAGTATTATATAACACTTACCTTTCCATATCCCGTGAATTTCGTTGTTTCACGATGAGACGTATCTGTTTAATGCATGATCTCCTGCTGCGTTCCAAAAGGTCATTCCCCTGGAATGCAATTAAACACACAAGATTGACCAGATACGATAAAGAGTCATTTTTGTAATCGCAATATTATCCAAATACGACTAAAAGTCATTCCAACATTACATTTCAAAGGGAACATCTCCAGTAATATATGACACTCACCTTTTTACATTCTGCAAACTTTGTTGTTCCACGACGAAATGCAACTGTTTATTGCACGATCTTCTATTGCGTTCCAAAATGTTACTCCCCTGGAACGTAATTAGACCCACATGATTGACCGGATATAAAACCCAGCCACATATGTCAGAACTTTAACACAAGCCATGAGTAAGGACGCAGCCAGCATTTGAAATGCGTAGGCATCGCATATATCCTGAATCACCCTTTGTATCAAGGAAAATATCTGTAAAGGATCTGCCAGGCACAGCTTCTGGGTTAACGCCCATAGATAATCAGGCTGCACCTGCTTCTATGTCTGTGAGACTGACTCCATCTTTCACCACTCAGGGTGGCAGGCTTAGGAGTGGGAGAGCCTATCACAGCCTGGCCAGACGGAGCTAGCTTCCGCCCTCTGTCTATTTATACCTGCCTTTCCTGTTCCTCCTTGCTTGTGATTCTTCTCGTTTGGTTTCCTGGCCCTGCTGCAGCTCCTTGTACTATTTGTCCTTGCTTCATATTGACCCCGGCTTACTGACTACTCTCCTGCTCTGCGTTTGGTACCTCGTACACACCTGGTTTGACTCGGCTTGTTCACTACTCTCCTGCTCTGCGTTTGGTACCTCGTACACTCCTTGTTTGACTCGGCTTGTTTACTACTCTTGTTGCTCACGGTTTTGCCGTGGGCAACTTCCCCTTTTCCCCTTGCTTCTGTGTACCCTTGTCTGTTTGTCTGTTGTGCACCTATTGAGTGTAGGGACCGTCACCCAGTTGTACCCCGTCGCCTAGGGCGGGTCGTTGCAAGAAGGCAGGTACTGAGTGGCGGGTAGATTAGGGCTCACTTTTCTGTTTCCCTACCCCCGTCATTAAAATTTCCTGCCGAATTAATTCTTAACTACCAAATAAAACTTGAAAGAAGTTTCCTTTTTATATTTGTCTCAGCGCTGGATCCAATCTTTGCCTTTTCCTCCTTATCCATGCCGTGTGCCGACACGAGGACCCGAGCGCTACAAGCAGTGTAAATCTGCACTAAGGTGAGCTGGAGGATTCCTCCCATTCTTTCCCAATGTGACAACAACTCTGATTCAGCCAATAGCAAACAATGAGAATATTTCATATTCAGCCAATAGCATATGTCGCTGCAGAATTTACTTTGTCCCTTAACTTTGGACATTATCTGCATTTGTCTATGACTTCCAAATTAATGAATGCTCCATCACTGGTGGATCTGAGAGAGGCCGGCCGGCCGGAATGAGACCATGACTCGCGACGTCGGTGTTCAAAACAGTCTCTGCCCCTGGGAGGGGCAAATGCATTTTTATTTATAAGGAAATGAGAGTAGGCGTTCCCCTCATAATTGCACTTATACATTGTACATATGGTAACATACAGAATCCCAAGCGCATCTTAGTATGTATCTTTAGCCAAAAGAAATACAATGTCTTCAAGTCTTGTCACGTCCACCTTTGTAACAACTGAATGCAAAGTCATAAACCAGAGGACTTAGAATAGAAGAGCCAACCCCCCCCCCCTTGTAGGCTGTTGTTACAGCAGTCCTGTAAGCTCCAGTTACACCTGTCCATAACAGTAGATACTACATAGCACTTTTATGTTCACACATATACAGATATTAAAATATCTTTGACAATTCCCTTCTTTTGAACATAAATTTGCTTAGCCATGTATTAGAATACTCATCCGAGACTATGTTCTGATCAGATCCCCTGAATAAAGGGGATCCCGTTGTGCCATTCACCTTTGGATGGGTACTCAGTATACGGGTCTAGCAATAGGTGAGTGTACAGCGTTACAAACTGTATACACCTGAAGATTTAGGGAATTCCAGGTTTTACAATTCGGGCAATACCATCTATTTTGGTGTCATGCTACGGCTTGACAAATAACTTTATCAGGTGTGGAAGCATTCAGTGTCACGTAAACAGGTGGCCCTGAATGTCTCCTTTCTCGGTTCCTTGGATGGTGGATGGAACCACATGCACTTTAATATCCTGTGCTGTTTTCTTAACTGCTGATACTTTTGCAATCAAACATATTACAAGTTTAAACATAATATATCTCTATCTAAGTAGCTGATTGTAGTCTGGCTAAGGTACATACTCCTGGTCTCCTGAGTGGCAACCACTTATATGCTTCAAACCCGCATATATGAAATATATGTTGGGTGGAAGCACGTCCCCTGGAGTGATTAAACACTCCTGAAATCCAGTAGAACAAGATAATGTCCAGTCCGGTGGCATTTATCGATGCCACCTCTTTATTAGTTAGATTACCTCGTATTGCGTTTTCTAGACCCTGCGTCATCCATTTTCTAGCTGTCTCGGAGCACTGGGAGCTGCCAGCTGCTTTTACCCCCACACAATATACATATTCCGTGTTTTTTTTCCCTCACAGTCGGTGAGTTTTAAAGCATCAAACAACATGTCATTATTATTAACCTGACCTTTGTTTACACATCACACAGTGTCATTGGGGTAACATCTGATCATGGACGGCAGTATTCCTGGCCTGAGATCTATTTGCCACAGTGCTTCCCTTTTTAAATTTCATACACGGTAAAATAGCCAGGGAACCAATGCAACCTGGCTATTATAAGGGAAACAACTCAGGAGAGTTAGGGTTATGTGCTAGGGAAAAGAGATGGGACAGCAAGGCCAAGGCAATAACCTCCTCTATCTTCAGGGGTATTGCTAGATCTGGCTTCGTTTTTGAATTAATACATATCCAACTGTCCAGCAATTTAGTCAATACGGATATCACTTGATGTTTGATAAACGTGTCATTAAACTCTTCTTCTAGCTCCTCATTTAGACAATAGGTAAAGTAGAGATGACAGAAAAGAAGGTCAGCCGGAGCTTGACGAGACCCACAGTTCAGCATCGTGATTGAGGACCTTTCATCAGTGACTGGCGTGCTGTCTTTCCTTCCAACTTAACGGATGTGGAAGTTGTGAGTTGGACTTATTATGGACGTCACAGTGCGGCTCTAGTGTTTCTAGTGTCTCTTTAAACACGCCCAGTCCCCTGGCTGTAAACAATGTCCTCCTTTCACTTAGGATCTGGAATGGAATCACAAACATATCTATACATCAGCATGAGCTGTTGTTTTTTACAGAGCTCCGACATAACTTGTGAGGTCAGAGTGCAATGGACAGACACTCAGTCCAGGGTTTATTGGTTTTAGCCATGAACTTCTGGATTTTGAAATTTAAAGAGCTATTCAACCTTTCTACCTTCCCACTGCTCTGGGGATAAGGGTGTGAAAAGCTGCTCTATACCCAGGGCCTGCACGATTTCTTGGAGTACATCTCCAGTAAAGTGAGTTTCTCTATCACTTTCTATTGTCTCAGGGACCCCATATCTACATACCACTTCTGAGAGCAGTTACTTTTGCTGTGCCCCTCGTTACTGGCCACGCCTCAGGCCACCTAGAGAACAGATCTACACAGACCGGTACATGTTCATATTGTCCCACCTTTGGTAACTGAGTCAATCTGCAATCGCTGATATGGGTAGTCTGCCTTTACCATATGCCTTTTTGCAACCCGCACAGTTTTGCCTATGTTATGGCAGACACATATCATGCACCTCTGGACAAATCTGTCAGCAGCACTGCTGAAACCTGGGGCTACCCACCATTTGGTCACCATTGCACACATTCCTTCTCTTAACGCATACGTTGGTCTTTGCATTAGTTGGGTTACAATGGGGAGGAGGACTCTGGGTAGGCACATCCTGTTACCCACCTTCCATATTCCATCCTCCTCTTCATTGACACCTTTTGTCTGCCAGTGTCCTTTTTCTTCTTTTGTGGCTTGACTTTGTAGTCTACTTTAATATTATCATGTCTGTGGGACCATATGATTTGCAGGTCAAGAATACGTCCTCCTCTTTGAGGGACGTGAGTAATGCAGTTTTCGCAGCCTCGTCTGCAAGTCTATTTCTCCACGCTTCAGGGGTATCCTGCACTTTCAGTATACCTACCTGCTTTGGCAGTGTCAGAGCTTCAAGCGGTTCTTTCACACTCTCAACATTATGGGTTTACCCGTGGATCCAGAAAAATCGCTGCTCCTCTAGATTTGGCCATAATCATGTGCAATACCAAAAGCATATCTAGAGTCAGTATATATATTTGTGGTTTTACCTTCAGCCAGTCTACACACCTCATCGAGTACCATCAACTCCACCTCCTATGCTGACATTGAGGATAGGAGTGGTTTTTACTTTATTACCTCTGTTTCAGTAGTAATAGTATACCCAGTCTTGTAGCATCCTTCATGGTGGACAAAAAAAACTCAAAATCTGGATTAGATATTGGATCCTCTGTTACATTTTTCTAATATTTTCATCTCTATTGTCATTAATTCAGGACAATTATGTTGGTGATCTGGGTACTGGGGAATCAAATGCGCTGGGAAATCAACTTCCCACCAAGCTGGAAATTCTCTGTCTGCTAATTCCTGCAACTTATCCCATTCCCCATCAAGTCCCCCATTGATCATATAACCTATCCATGTAACCTATCCTTTTCTTCCTCCTCTGTTGGACCCTGCGGAAGCAATGTAGCAGGGTTCAACACTGTATATCTCTGTATGGTTAGGTTAGATGGGGCGATGAGACTACTTAGTGATACGTAAAGTAGACATATGCTTAGTATGTGTTTGAGTAAGAATCTCACTAACAGCATGGGGCACCATGAGAACTAGGGGCTAATCTTCGCACTGTCTTTTGCCTTGTCTTTGAGTAGAGCAGCTGCTGCTACAACACAGATACAAGCATGGTTTAAACCGTTAATCGCTTCAACTTCTTCCTCTGTCCAAGTGAAGGGCTACTGCACTATTGCATCATATAGGAGTTGCATAAGGGCAAAGGCGGAGTTCACCCATTCTTTACAGTACCCTATGAGAGAGACGCTGGAGGGTACAAAGTTGCTTAGCATTCTTAGGGAGTGGGGCGTTTATAAGAACATACACATTTCTTCAGTACTCCTGCCTCCAAATAATGCCTTATCTGGTTATCAATACTTTTCAACTGTGGGAGTCTTAGAGGGCACTGCTTCAACTGAGGTTTGGGGCTGTTTGCAAACATTTTAATAGTCACAGGGTCCACAGACATGCATCCTACGTCTGTTTACCCTGTGCCCAGAAGAAGGACAGGACCACCCTCAATATTTCCTGAGATGTGAGGTCTTCCTCACAGCACAATACCTCATAGAGTGCAACACACACAAAATTTAGCATATCATCAGTATTTTTAATTTGTCCATTAGGCTTATATTGGATGACAACCTACATTGCTACAAGGATGTCAGAAACGAAAATATTAACTGGACAGGAATCTGATACCAGAAACATGGCAGCAAGCTCTTGTGAATACTGTAATCTTATTTGCATTTTCATTACTTCAAATATATTCCCAATATGTTTGTGTGTGTGTGTGTGTGTGTGTGTGTGTAATGTGTATATATAAAAGAAAAGATACTGGTATAAATAATAAATAGAGGTTTGCAAAATAATTCTTTCCTTAAGTAGTAAATGTCAATATTATATAAGCCAATCTATTAACACAAATGATGAGACATATTGTGCAATATGCGTCATCATATGCCAATAGAAACTTGTTAATATTAAATAATCATAAACTAAAATGTAACAATGACATATAAAAATATTTCTTGTCAAATCACTTATCATGTAGTGATTTAAAACAAGCCATTTCCCTTAAAAATAGTTCAGCACACACACCAGTCACTCACAATACCGACTGTTACCAGACACTCTGACTGAGGATCCAATCTCACACATGTATACCTTTTGTGTGTACCTTTGTTAAAACAAATATATAACTAGAGTGACTGTGTATAAACTCCTATTCTTTTATTATTCATCCAAATCTAATCTTCATTTAGTAATGCGCATCATATTACATTTAAATATGAATGATGTTTTTCATTGGGGTCGACACATAAAACACATATAACGTAACATATAACATATAAACATAAAACATATAATACTCAATTCTGTGATCTTATCAGGCTTTTTATTTTATCTTTAAAGTTACAGTTCCTATTTTGCACTAAATGTGCACAATTCTGCAGACACAGCTATACAACAGATAACAGAGAATGTAGCATTAACCCCTTACTAGCCAAAATTTATGAGCTACAAGGTCAAAATGTCACCATGTGCTTCTGTCAATCAATGACCAAGCATCTAAAATCTCTTGGAAAAACTCCTAAAACAAGAGAAAATTTCATTAGTGACAATTTACGACAGATGATATACAGTATATTCCAACAACCATATCTGGATAGAAAGAATCTTCACTTTCTCAATCCCACTTTTCCTTTTACAATCCATGGTCATTACAATTACAATTATCCTATTGGCTTTAACTCTATTTCTAGCTAATTCCTAATCCACGTCTAACCATCTCTCTATTAATATTCTCTGAACATTTCACCCAATGTTTCCTTTTTAGGAAAAGAAGATTCAATTGATTCCTTTATGAATTCAGATGATGCCTTTTCTCAATTTATTGCTAATAACTGGGAAAAATATCGCCTCTGGAAACCTATTGTTTCTGTAAACCTTTGGTTTATAAAGCTGTACATAGAAGAATTATACATTGGCACATTATTTTCTACTGGAATGTCACTATCTATAGAATTAGACGGTGGTTAATTCTTACTTACAAATGACAACTTTGTTTCCTTGTGTTTTTTTATTTTTGCTTTGTTTTTATTTCTGGTATATTTTATCACATCTATCTGTTCTCTGCCACTCTCTCTATTCATCCAGGGCCCATCATCTCTCAAGAAAACATCCCATCTAGTATAACTGAGGATGCCCCTGCTTGGGCATTCCCGCTTTCAACGTTATTTTCTTTAGGTTTTAAACTAAACCTTTCTCCGCATACTTTTCTAATAATATCTGCTGCTGTTTTACGCCACACTAAACCAACCTTGGGCGGCATGTCCCTTCATCTTGGCTGGTCAGCACTTTGGGCACATGTAAAGTAGCTCCAAATTTCCCCATGCGCTCTGCTAGATATTTTAGTCTGTCAAACGGGAGTTCCCTTTGCACTCTGCTAAATCTTTTAATCTGTCGTGGGAGGGTTACCCTATGCCATCTGCTAATTTTTTTAGTCTGTCATGGGGAGTTACCCTATGCACTCTGCTAAATCTTTTAGTCTGTCATAGGGGGGTTACCCTGTGCACTCTGTGAAATCTTTTCGTCTTTCATAGGGGTTACCCTATGCACTCTACTAAATATTTTAGACTGTCATGGGGGGTTTACCCTTTCCACTCTGCTAAATATTTTAGACTTTCATAGGGGGGATACCCTATGCACTATGCTAAATCTTTTAGTCTGTCAAATAAGAATACCACCTCTCAGATCTGTTTAATTTTAAACAGCAGCCAAATTTTTATCAACAAGCTACTTTAACCTACTTTATGAAAGGGATGTGAATGATTCAAACCCGTCTACCTGAATCAGGGGCCCTTGGATATTATATAAACTTTCTAGTTACAGAAGTGTTACTTAATAATCAGCAACTAATTCAGATTGGGTGTCCAAGGATTAGCCCACATACATAATCTTACTTCCGGCCAGGTGCGAGTCCTATGGGTCACAGTCTGGATGCGCGAAAGTCCTAACAATCACTTGGGCAGGGATGGGTACCCGTCACTTCTGCAAGGATCAATTTTCAATTTTATCCTAATACAGACTAAACCCAGGGGCCGGAGGGAACACTTCGGACAGGCCGTTAAGCGTGATCTCGGTATTTGGTTAAGTTTCTGTGTGTCTTGGGATCAGAAAACAAATGCTCCCTTATCTCAGCCTCTCACAGATTCACTCACAGATTTGTTTCTACTCACACAACTATTCCTATAACACATACAACAACTCATAGACAAATGGTGTTCATGGTTCCCAATTAGTCAAAAGAGACAATACCTGGACGGCAGCTAAAACAAGCCGGTCGTGCGC
Source organism: Rhinoderma darwinii (assembly GCF_050947455.1). Taxonomy (NCBI): domain Eukaryota; kingdom Metazoa; phylum Chordata; class Amphibia; order Anura; family Rhinodermatidae; genus Rhinoderma; species Rhinoderma darwinii. The sequence continues at coordinate 664,968,312 of NC_134687.1, forward strand.
AGTAAGAATAACATTTCTTACTCACCGGTATTGTGTACAATTCCCCGTTGTTTCCTCAACTGTCGTCCACTTTCGATTGTCGCCTTCGATTTGTCTTGAGATCCCGGACGAGCCCCCAAGAAATGACGCTGGAGAATTTACTTTGCCCATTAACTTTGGACATTATCTGCATAGGTCTCTGCCCTAGGAGGTAGATCCATTTTATTTATTTCTTAGAAAATAAGTGCAGGTGTTACCCTCAAAACTTGCAAACATACACATACTGCATATGGTAACATACAGAATCCCAATCTCATCTTAGTATGTATCTTTAGCCAAAAGAAAGTCATAAACCAAAAGTCTTAGAATAGAATGGCCCACCCCCCTCTGTTTTTACGGCTGTTTTGTAAGTTCCAGTTTCACATATCCATAGTAGTAGATATTAAGCACTTTTAGGTTCACACATATAAAGATATAAAAATATCTTTGACACTCCGTATGTCACTCTCACATAAACTCTCACATAGACTTTGACCTCGTATTGGGGTCTCTCTGGATTAACTCTTACACCATCCTGAATAATTTCGGAAAACCAAAAAACGTCACTTTACAAAATGTTTTATTATGTATTTTTTTTAACTAAAAATAATTGTTATCGCTCCAAAAATAACGTCCGGACTTATAAATGAAGATATTTTACAAATTCTTTCAGCGTGAAGTTTTTTAAGCTCAGAAACATTATTGTAAAGTGTCTTCCCATTTGTGGTCAGGACTGGCTGACATTATTAGGGATGGTGTAAGAGTTAATCCAGAGAGACCCCAACACGAGGACATCTCCCCCCGAGTTTATGTGAGAGTGAAATACGGAGTGTCAAAGATATTTTAATATCTTTGTATGGTATTCTTTCTGTACACAATTGAAATTGACAACTCATCAGCACTTCACAATCTCGAGATGAAGATCATTTCTCACAGAGGTGCCCCCTCCCAAACACTTAGATGCCTCAGTCACTATTGAACACAGCATCGAAGGGGTTGAACGGCCATAATCGTGGTTTTCTCAGGTTTCCAGCCTTTGAAGCAGGGTCTCGGATCTTCCCTATGTCATGGGAGCAACTCCTGAGTGGTAAATGTCCTGTACAGGAAGGGATTAAAAGAGTAAAATACACACTCTCCTCCACCTGCGCTATAACATAAGAGATCACACTGCATGTTCCCTTTATATGTAATGTCACCTCAGCTGCTGCAGAACCTCACAGTTCATATGAAACACTGACTACATAGTTTGCTCCATGTCTTGTGAGATGTCAGCAATGTCTCCTCAGTATCCGCCATGTGTCAGGTTGTCAGGAGTCAGGTCTTAATTGTCTGGGGATAAATGTTTTCATTTTACACTTTTCACCTGAGAGATATGCCATAGATATCTGATATATGAAGGTCCCACCTCTATGTGGAGAAAGGGGGATCCCCTGATCTGCCTTGTGAGGTGATGACTGCATCCAGGTGGAGAATGAATGGAGAGGTGACCACACATGTGTACGACTCTCTCCATTCACTTGTATAGGTGTTCCAGAAACATCCGAGCACGTCTAAAGGTGGAGCCGCATCTATCGGACATTTCTGGCATGTCCTGGGGAGAACTGTCTGTGTTCGGAACACCCCTTTACTCTATGTGGAGAAGGCTCTGACAAGATGTTTCTCTCAATGATCAATAAATGAGGTTCTGTATGTCACACATGATTTTGTGCCCTGTATGATTTCCATCTTCTCCATTCTTCATAAAGACGTCTGCAGTACTAGATCCTCCATTTCCTCGCATCTAACAATACATTAAATATAATTTAAGATGAATCAATAGAGAACATACACATACTTGTATTCCTGTACTCACATCTTACCATACAATAAATATCACATATGACAGTGATCAGTATAGAACATACACACACTTATATTCCCGTACTCACATCTAACTATACAAAAAATATCACATAAGAGGTGATCAGTAGAGAACATGCATATACTTGCATTCCTTTACTCACATCTAACTATACAATATATCACATATGACAGTGATCAGTAGATAACATGTTCATACTTGTATTCCTGTACTCATATCTAACTATACAATAAATATCACATAAGACAGATCAGTAAAGAACATACACATAATTTTATTCCTGTACTCAATATTAACTATTCAATAAATATCACATAAAACAGTGATCATTAGAGAACATACACATACTTGTATTCCCCTACTTACATTTAAATAGACAGTGATCAGTGTAGAACATGCACTTATTTGTATTCCTGTACTCACATCTAACTATACAATAAATATCACATAAGACAGTGATCATTAGAGAACAAGCACATCATTTTAATCCTGTACTCACATCTAACTATAAAATAAATATCACATAAGACAGTGATCATTAGAGAACATGCACATACTTGTATTCCTGTACTCACATCTTAATATACAATAAATATCACATAAGACAGTGATCAGTAGAGAACAAGCAAATCCTTTTAATCCTGTACTCACATCTAACTATACAATAAATATTATTTAAGACAGTGATCAGTAGAGAACATACCCGTATGTAAAGGATCTGCCAGACCCAGCTTCTGTGTCGACGCCCGTGGTTAATCAGTCTGCAACTGCTCCTAAGTCTGATCGAGTGACCCCTTCTTCTACCAATCAGACTGGGAGGCTGAGGAGTGGGAGAGCCTATCACAGCCTGGCCAGACGGTGCTAGCTATGCCCTCTGTCTATTTATACCTTCACTTGATGCTCCTCCTTTGCCTGTTATTCTGTCTGTTTCCTGGCTCTGCTGCTGCTGCTTGTACTTGTCCTCTGCTCCATATTGACCCTGGCTTACTGACTACTCTCCTGCTCTGCGTTTGGTACCTTGTACACTCCTGGTTTGACTCGGCTCGTTCACTACTCTCTGGCTCTGCATTTGGTACCTCGTACACTCCTGGTTTGACTCGACTCGTTCACTACTCTTGTTGCTCACAGTGTTGCCGTGGGCAACTGCCCCATTCCCCGAGCTTCTGTGTACCCTTGTCTGTTTGTCTGTCGTGCACATAGTGAGCGTAGGGACCGTCGCCCAGTTGTACACCGTCGCCTAGGATGGGCCGTTGCAAGTAGGCAGGGACTGAGTGGCGGGTAGATTAGGGCTCACCTGTCTGTCTCCCTACCCCGGCATTACATAATCACAGGCCCATATACCTTTTCTACCCTTGTCCCTGACACAACTATGGACCCCCTTGAGACCCTGGCTTAGCAAATGCAGGGCGTCTCCCTACAGGTCCAAGCCCTGGCTCAGAGGGGCAACCAGCATGATGCTACCCTGGTAGTGCCCCCCACCTCACCTCTTGAACCCCACCTCAAGTTGCCTGACCGGTTCTGAGGGGACCGGAAGACGAGTGGGTATATTTATGTCCCGGCTCCACGACGGGCTCCAAGAATGGGCCTTCTCCTTGGCTCTTGACGCCCCTGAACTTTCCTCTGTTGACCTTTTTTTCTGCTCTCGGGCTCATATATGACGAGACTGACAGGACTGCCTTTGCCGAGAGTCAGCTGGTGACCTTACGTCAGGGTAAGAGACCCGTTGAGGAGTACTGTTCCGACTTTAGGAAGTGGTGTGTAGCTTCTCAGTGGAATGACCCTGCCTTGAGGTGCCAGTTTAGATTGGGTCTGTCGAACACCCCGAAGGACCTGTTAGTTAGCTATCCCTTTTCTGACTCTCTAGATCAGGTTATGGCTTTAGCGGTACGTCTTGACTAGAGATGAGCGAACTTATCAAAACTTTGGTTCGGCTAGTTCGCCGAATTTCACAAAAAAGTTCGGTTCGGACCGAACCTGTCACTTCCGTGCGCTGAGCATGCTACTGTCCAGGGTGCTTATAGAGTTAATGGGCTGCACTAACGCTTTCAGCAACCTTGACAGTACATGCTCGGCGCACGGAAAATAATGTAATAAAAAAATAAAAATAATACGTTAGGACTTACTTTCCTCCTGTCCGGCCTCCAGCGATAAAGTTTCATCCCTTTCGCCGCTGCAGCCAATCACAGGCTCTAGTGGCGGTCACGCACGTCAGGATGACGCTTCATCCCACGTGACTGCCTCTGCAGCCAATCACAGGCTGCAGCGGCAACATGGATGAAATGTCATCGCTGGAGGCCGGACAGGAGGAAAATAAGTATGAACGTATTATTTATTTTTTTGGGCATGTATGTATGTTGGCATGTATGTTGGCATGTATGTATGTTGTCATGTATGTATGTATATATGTGCATGTATGTTTGCATGTATGTATATATGCATGTTTGTATGTATATTTGCATGTATATATTTGCATGTATGTATATTTGCATGTATGTATGTTTGCATGTATGTATGTATGTTTGCATGTAAGTATGTATGTATGTTGTCATGTATGTATGTATGTATGTATGTATGTATATATGTGCATGTGTGTATGTATATTTGCATTTATATATTGCATGTATGTATGTTTGCATGTATGTATGTTTGCATGTATGTATATATGTGCATGTATGTTTGCATGTATGTATATATGTGCATGTTTGTATGTATATTTGCATGTATATATATGTATGTTTGCATGTGTGTATGTTTGCATGTGTGTATGTTTGCATGTATGTATGTATGTTTGCATGTATGTATGTATGTTTGCATGTATGTGTTTGCATGTATGTCATGTATGTATGTATGTATGTATATATGTGCATGTATGCTTGCATGTATGTTGGCATGTATGTATGTATATTTGCATGTATGTATGTTTGCATGTTTGTATGTATGTTTGCATGAATGTATGTTTGCATGTATGTATGTATGTATGTATGTTGTCATGTATGTATGTATGTATATATGTGCATGTATGTTTGCATGCATGTTGGCATGTATGTATATATGTGCATGTTTGTATGTATATTTGCATGTATATATTTGCATGTATGTATGTTTGCATGTGTGTGTGTATGTATGCATGTTTGCATGTATGTTGTCATGTATGTATGTATGTTGTTATGTATGTATGTATGTATGTATGTATGTATGTATGTATGTATGTTGTCATGTATGTATGTATGTATGTATGTATATATGTGCATGTATGTATGTTTGCATGTTTTTATTTTTTCATGTATGTTTGCATGTATGTTTATATATATGGGCATGTATGTATTTATGTTTGCATGTATTTATGTTTGCATGTATATTTGTGCATGCTTGTATATATGTATGTATGTATGTATCTTTGCATGTTTGTATGTATGTTTTCATGTGTGTGTGTGTATGTATGATAGTTTGCATGTATGTATGTATATGTGTGTATATTTGCATGTATATATGTGCATGCTTTTATGTATGTATGTTTGTATATATGTATGTATGTATGTATGTTTGCATGTATGTTTGTTTGTATATATGTCTGTATGGCCATGTATGATACTGTCTGCTGGCGCCCTGTATCTAAGTCAACTTCGCGGCAGGCTTCTATACATGGTATAACAGTCAGTATCACACATTAAACTGAATCTAAGCCTACGACATGTTTTATTTCATTTTTTTTACAGGTTTGGTGTTTGGACTACGTCGGTTTCGAGGACTACTTAGATGACGTTTTTTTTTTCTACAATAAAATGGTTAATGAGGGTTGTGTTGGGGGTGCTTTATTTCAATAAAATATTTTATCTATATCTTTGTCTTTTTCTTTTCAAATTTTATTAATACCACTTTAGTAATGGCCGCTGTCTGAGTGACAACATCCATTACTAAGGCGAGGCTTAGTGTTAGCTGGTGCAGAGGCTAACACTAACCACCATTATTACCCCGATACCCACCACCACCAGAGGTGCCGGGAAGAGCCAGGTACGATCCAGTACCCGACCATCTGTTGTGATGGTCGGGCTCTGGGGCGACAAGGGTGGACCTTCCCACCCTTGTAATGCTTAATTTTTTTTTAAAAAAGACATGGGGTTCCACCCAATTTATCATAACCAGCCACATACAACACAGTGTTATTAGCCTGGGAATGGACAAAACCAGTGGCCCTTCCCACCCATGTAATGCCAGACTGCTGCGGCCTTGTATATGGCTGGTTATTAAAAATGTGGGGGACCAGTCTATTGTTAAATTTGTTAAATTCAACAATGACGTGGGGGTCCCCCCCATTTTTATAACCAGCCCGATACAACACAGCAGCAGCAGCCTAGCATTACAAGGGTGGGAAGGTCCACTGTTTGTGGCCCTTCCTAGCCTCATAATACCAGCCTACGGCCGCCCCAGTACCCTACCATCAAAACAGATGGTCGGGTACTGGATCGTACCAAGCTCTTCCCGGCACCCCTGGTGGTGGTGGGTACCGGGGTAATAATGGGTGGTTAGTGCTAGCCTCTGCACCGGCTAACACTAAGTACCGCCTTAATAATGGACGCTGTCAATCAGCCAACTGCCATTATCTAGGCACTAATAAAGTTAAAAAAAAACCACAAAGACAATTCTTTTTTATTGAAATAAGAAATCCCCAACAAAACCCTCGTTAACCATTTTATTAAAATTTGAAAAAACGTAGACGCAGTAGTCCAACGAATCGAAGATGTAGTCCAATCGGTACATCAAAATCTGCAACATAAAAAAACAGTTATCAATGTGAACAATACCAATACTTCTACTCACCTACACACATATATACACGCACACACAAACAAACAACCATACACAAACACACAAATATACACAAACACAACAAGATATACACACACACATAAACAGACAAACACACACACACACACACACACACACACACACACACACACACACACACACACACACACACACACACGTATACACGAACTCGCACATATACAAACAAAAATACACATATCCAAACACACACATATACACAAACACATATACACAGTTATACACAAACACAACAAGATATACACAAACAAACACAACAAGATATACACAAACACACACACACACACACACACACACACACACACACACACACACATATACACGAACTAACACATATACACAAACACATATACAAACAAAACCACACATACCCAAACACACACATATACACAAACACACATATACACAAACACACCCATATATACACAAACACACATAAACACACACATATACACAAACACACATATAAAAACAAAAACAGACAAAGACACATACCCAAACACACATATATACACAAACACACACATACACAAACACACACACTGTTTCTTTTAAATGCTGCTGGGGAACCCGCTCGATCCACTATATAAGGCTGCGCTACAGTGCAGCATTTAAAAGAAACAGGATCCTGACCTGTCCATAGAGTTTAAGGCAGCACAAAGTATTTCAGGAGATGAGCGTGCAGATTCAGTGCTGCTGTGAACTCTGCTCTTACCATTACGTAGCTCTCAGTCTGTTACCTCTCCTCCACTCCTGTCCTCAAGAACACCTTCACATGATTGGCAAGTCACCACGTAATGGTACGAGAAGAGTTCACAGCAGCACAGAGTATTTCAGGAGATGAGCGTGCGGATCTTGTGCGGGGTGGTGACTTGACAATCATGTGAATGTGTTATTGAGGACAGGAGTGGAGGAGAGGTAACAGACTGAGAGCTACGTAATGGTAAGAGCAGAGTTCACAGCAGCACTGAATCTGCACGCTCCTCTCCTGAAATACTCTGTGCTGCTGTGAAATCTGTTCTTACCATTACGTAGCTCAGTCTGTTACCTCTCCTCCACTCCTGTCCTCAATAACACCTTCACATGATTGGCAAGTCACCACCGCGCACAAGATCCGCACGCTCATCTCCTCAAATACTCTGTGCTGCTATGAACTCTGCTCATACCGTTACGTGGTGACTTGCCAATCATGAAGGTGTTATTGAGGACAGTAGTGGAGGAGAGGTAACAGACTGAGAGCTACGTAATGGTAAGAGCAGAGTTCACAGCAGCACTGAATCTGCACGCTCATCTCCTGAAATACTCTGTGCTGCCTTAAACTCTGTGGACAGGTCAGGATCCTGTTTCTTTTAAATGCTGCACTGTAGCGCAGCCTTATATAGTGGATCGAGCGGGTTCCCTAGCAGCATTTAAAAGAAACAGGATTCTGACCTGTCCACAGAGTTTAAGGCAGCACAGAGTATTTCAGGAGATGAGCACGGCCGGCCACAGGCAGCCGGTCGTTTTTCCGAGCCGTGCTCCCATTATGCACACGACCGTAAAAACACCAGTTATTGCGGGTCGTAATTACGACCAGCAATAACGGGCTCATAGACTTCTGTTACCCACGGGTACCTTCCCGTTTTCTCACGGGAAGGTGCCCATGCCGTTAAAAAAATAGAACATGTTCTATTTTTCTATTTTACGGGCCATGCTGCTATAATTATGACAGCACGGCTCGCAAAAGCGCCCGGCTGCCCGTGGCCGGCCGTGCCCGGCCGTGCTCGTAATTACGAGTCGTAATTACGAGCACGGCCCGTAAAATAAAAAAATAGAACATGTTCTATCTTTTTAACGGCACGGACACCTTCCCGTGAGAAAACGGGAAGGTACCCGTGGCTAACAGAAGTCTATGGGCCCGCTATTTCGGGTCGTAATTACGACCCGTAATAACGGATGTTTTTACGGTCGTGTGCATGAGGGCCCGTAATGACGGGTGGCTACATGTGTGCACCCGTCATTACGGCAGCGTTGCTAGGCGACGTCAGTAAATAGTCACTGTCCAGGGTGCAGAAAGAATTAACTGATCGGCAGTAACTGTTTCAGCACCCTGGACAGTGACTACCGATCACAATATAGAGTAACCTGTAAAAAAAAAAGACGTTCATACTTACCGGGAACTCCCTGCTTCCTCCAGTCCGATCTCCTGGCCGTTGCCTTGGTGACGCGTCCCTCCGACATCCGGCCCGACATTCCTTGATGACGATGCAGCCCATGTGAGCGCTGTAGCCAATCACAGGCTGCCGAGGCCTCTGCAGCCATTCACAGGCTGCCGCGTCAGAAAAGAAGGTCGGACTGGAGGTAGAAGAGGGACTCGTCACCAAGACAACGACCAGGTACGTATGAAATGCTTTTTATTTTATTTTTAATCAGCAGCCTCTTTTCTCTATCAGTGATTGATAGAGACAAGTGGCTGCCGATTTGTATAATATTTTAGACCGGGTTCGGTCAAAACGGGTTCGGCCGAACCCGGTGAAGTTCGGATTCGCTGCGAACCGAACTTTTCCTGAAGTTCGGACCGAAACCGGGTTCGGTTGTCCCGGTTCGCTCATCTCTAGTCTTGACCGACGTCTCAGGGAACGATGACTTGAAAGTTTTTGTGCCTTCTCCTCTGGCTCCCCCATGATGGCTCCCGAGGTTCCGTTACTTCATTCTTCCACGAAAAACTCGGATGAACCTATGCAACTCGGGGCCTCCGTGTCTCCCCAACAAAGTAGACAGTTTCGCAGGAAGAATTGTCTCTGCTTCTACTGTGGGGATGACAAGCATCAAGTGAACAACTGTCCTAGGCGTAAGAATAAGCAGCCGGAAAACTTCCACGCCTAAGTGACCATCGGGGAGGTCACTTGGGCACTCAGGTATTTCCCGTGAATATGAAACCTAACAAGATCTTGCTTCCCTTTCAGGTCTCTTTTGGTGGTAGGTCTGCTACCGGCAGTGGCTTCGTGGATTCAGGGTCTTCTGCTAACATTATGTCTGTGGAATTTGCTATGTCTCTAGCTATGCCATTGATTGATTTGCCTAAACCTGTCCCGGTAGTGGGTATCGACTCCACTCCTCTTGCTAATGGTTATTTTACGCAGCACACCCCTGTTTTTGAACTCCTTGTTGGCTCCATGCATTTGGAGCAGTGCTCTGTACTGGTAATGCAGGGATTATCGTCCGATTTGGTTTTAGGCCTTCCCTGGTTGCAGATGCATAATCCCACGTTTAAATGAAATACTGGGGATCTTACCAAATGGAGCAATGAATGCATGACATCATGTTTTTCTGTTAATTTTATTTCTCTCCCGGAGGAGGTGAACACTCTACCTGAGTTTATTCAGGACTTCGCTGATGTTTTTTCTAAAAAGGCCTCCGAAGTGTTACCTCCTCATAGAGAATACGATTGCGCAATCGATTTGGTACCAGGAGCTAAGCTCCCTAAGGGTAGGATATTTAATCTCTCTTGTCCCGAACGTGAAGCCATGAGAGAGTATATCCAGGAATGCCTGGCCAAGGGTTACATTCGCCCCTCTACTTCTCAGGTAGGTGCTGGCTTCTTCTTTGTAGGGAAGAAGGATGGTGGTCTTAGGCCGTGCATCGATTACCGAAACTTGAATAAGGTCACTGTAAGGAACCAGTATCCCCTTCCTTTGATTCCTGATCTCTTCAATCAGGTTCAGGGGGCCCAATGGTTCTCTAGGTTTGATCTACGGGGGGCTTATAACCTTATCCGCATCAAAGAGGGGGGTGAGTGGAAGACTGCGTTTAACACGCCCGAAGGTCATTTCGAATACCTCGTCATGCCCTTTGGGTTGTGTAATGCTCCCGCATTCTTCCAGAATTTCATAAATGAGATCTTAAGAGACTACCTGGGGGTATTTCTTGTAGTGTACCTTGATGACATACTTGTGTTTTCCAAGGACTGGTCCTCCCACATTGAGCATGTCAGGAAGGTGCTCCAGGCCCTTCGGGAAAACAAACTGTTTGCTAAAACCGAAAAATGTATGTGTTGGGGTGCAGACGATATCATTTTTGGGTCAAAGCCTCACTCCTCATGAATTCCGCATGGACCCTGCCAAGGTTCAGGTTGTGGCTGAATGGGTCCAACCTGCCTGCCTGAAGGCGTTACAGTGCTTTCTGGGGTTTGCTAATTATTACAGGAGATTTATTGCTAACTTCTCGGTCATCGCTAAGCCTCTTACGGATCTCACTCGCAAAGGTGCTGATCTCCTCCACTGGCCTCCTGAGGTGGTCCAGGCTTTTGAGGTCCTTAAGAAGTGCTTTATCTCGGCCCCAGTGCTGATTCAGCCTAACCAAATGGAGCCATTCATCGTGGAGGTTGACGCCTCCGAGGTGGGAGTGGGTGCTGTCTTATCCCAGGGTACCAGGTCCCTCACCCATCTCCGTCCCTGTGCCTACTTCTCCAGGAAGTTCTCACCCACTGAGAGTAACTATGACATTGGCAACCGCGAACTCTTAGCCATTAAATGGGCATTTGAAGAGTGGCGCCACTTCCTGGAGGGGGCTAGGCACCAGGTTACGGTCCTTACTGACCACAAGAATCTGGTTTTCCTAGAGTCTGCCCGGAGGCTAAACCCGAGACAAGCTCGATGGGCGTTAACTTTTACTAGATTCAACTTTTTGGTCACCTATAGGGCTGGGTCTAAAAATATTAAAGCTGATGCACTGTCGCATAGCTTCATGGCAAGCCCTCCTGCGGAGGAAGATCCTGCTTGTGTTTTGCCCCAGGTATAATAATTTCCTCTGTTGATTCTGACTTAGTCTCCGAAATTGCGGCTGATCAAGGTTCAGCTCCCGGGAACCTTCCTGAGAACAAGTTGTTTGTTCCCCTGCAATTCCGGCTAAGAGTACTCAGGGAAAATCATGACTCTGCACTATCTGGCCATCCAGGCATCCTGGGTACCAAGCACCTCATTGCCAGAAACTATTGGTGGCCTGGGTTGCTTAAAGACGTTAAGGCCTACGTCACAACTTGTGAAATTTGTGCTAGGTCCAAGACTCCCAGGTCCCGACCAGCGGGCTTACTATGTTCTTTGCCCATTCCCCAGAGACCTAGGACCCATATCTCCATGGATTTTATCACCGATCTGCCTCCATCTCAAGGCAAGTCGGTGGTGTGGGTTGTAGTAGACCGCTTCAGTAAGATGTGCCACTTTGTGCCCCTCAAGAAACTACCCAATGCTAAGACGTTAACTACCTTGTTTGTCAAACACATCCTGCGTCTCCATAGGGTTCCTGTCAATATTGTTTCTGACAGAGGGGTACAATTTGTTTCATTGTTTTGGAGAGCCTTCTGTAAAAAGTTGGAGATTGATCTGTCCTTCTCCTCGGCCTTCCATCCTGGAACTAATGGCCAAACCCAGAGGACTAATCAGTCTCTAGAACAATATTTAAGGTGTTTTATCTCTGACTGTCAATATGATTGGGTCGCCTTCATTTCCCTCGGTGAATTTTCCCTTAATAACCGGGTCAGTAACTTGTCAGGGGTCTCCCCCTTTTTCTGTAATTTTGGGTTTAAGACACGGTTCTCCTCCGTTTCACCTGGAGGTTCCAACAATCCTGAGGTAGATGTCGTTCATCGGGAACTGTGCAGTCTTGGCCCAGGTTCAAAAGAACCTAGAGGCATCCCAGAGCATACAAAAGACTCAGGCAGATAGAAGACGTTCTGCTAACCCCTTGTTTCTGGTCGGGGATCTGGTGTGGCTGTCTTCAAAACATTTGCGCCTTAAAGTCCCGTCCCAAAAATTTTCTCCCCGGTATATAGGGCCATACAAGGTCATTGAAGTCCTTAACCATGTCTCCTTCCGACTGGAGTTACACCCGTCTTTTCGAATACACGACATGTTTCATGCCTCCCTCCTGAAACGCTGCTCCCCGTCCTTGGCTCCCTCAAGGAAACCTCCGGTCCCTATTCTCACCCCTGAAAGGATAGAATTCGAGGTGGCCAAGATTGTGGACAGCAGGATGGTCCAAGGCTCTCTCCAGTATCTGGCCCATTGGAGAGGATACTGGCCTGAGGAGAGGACTTGGGTACATGCCCGGGATGTTCACGCTGCAGTATTGCTCGGGAGGTTTCATCTTCAGTTCCCCAATAAGCCAGGTCACATAAGACAGTGATCAGTAGAAAACATGCACATACCTGTATTCTTGTGCTCACATCTAACTGTTTAATAAATCTCACATAAGACAGTGACCAGTAGAGAAGATACACATACTTGTATTCCCCTACTAACATTGAACTATAGAGTGATTAGTATAGAACATACACATACTTGAATTCCTGTACTCACATCTAACTATAAAATAAATATCACATAAGACAGTGATCAGTAGAAAACATGCACATAGTTGTATTCCCGTACTCAAAGCTAACTATACAATAATTATCACATAAGACAGTCATCATTAGAGAACATGAACATACTTGTATTCCTGTACTCACATCTTAATAAACAATTAATATCGCATAAGACAGTGATTAGTAGAGAACATGCACATACTTGTATTCCTGTATTCAATACCAACTATACAATAAATATCACATAAGACAGTGAGCAGTAGAGAACATGCACATACTTGTACTCCTGTACTCACATCTAACTATACAATATATCACATAAGACAGTGATCAGTAGAGAACATGCACATACTTGTATTCCTATACTCACATCTTACTATACAATAAATATCACATAAGACAGTGAGCAGTAGAGAACATTCAATTATTTGGATTCCTGTACTCACAACTAACTATACAATAAATATCACATAAGGCAGTGATCAGTAGAAAAGATGCTCATGCTTGCATTGCTTTACTCATATCTAACTATACAATAAATATTACATAAGACGGATCAGTAGAGAACATACACATACTTGTATTCCTGTACACAAAACTAAATATACAATCAATATTACATAAGGCAATGATCAGTAGAGAACATTCTCATGCCTTTGCTCCTGTACTCACATCTAACTATACAATAAATATCACATGAGACCGTGATTAGTAGAGAACATACACATACTTGTATACCTGTACTCACATCTAACTATACAATAAATATCACATAAGAGGTGATCAGTAGAGAACATGTGTAATGTCCGTGGCTGCGGGCTGTCAGCTCCAGCCTACCGCTGACAGCCGCAGCCACGAGTCGGCAAGCGCTGGCCCCAGCCTCCTCCTCAGGAGACGCCAGTGCTGGCATCCACTCACCTCCGCCGGAGCCCGCAGGGTGCGCGCGCACGCTCGTCCCCGCTCTTAAAGTGGCAGCGCGCGCACCGGACATCTTGAACGATCTTTGACCCGTGAGTACCCTGGGCTATAGGAGGAGTCCAGCCCCCTAGTTCGATGCCTGAGCGTTGTTAGTTTTCCCAGTCTGTCTTGCAAATGGTCCCTTAGTGTTTCCCGTTCCTGTTGTTACCCGTACCTTGTTCCCCGTTCCTGTTTCCCGTGCTTTTCCCTAGTATATAGTCGTGCCACGTCCTGTGTCATCTGCCACGTCCAGAGGAATCTGCCACGTCCTGTGTCATCTGCCACGTCCGGAGGAATCTGCCACGTCCTGTGTCATCTGCCACGTGCGGAGGAATCCGCCACGTCCGGAGGAATCCACCACGTTCTGTGTTATCTGCCACATCTGGAGGAATCCGCCACGTCTGGCGCAACTTGCGGCTCCTTTATCATCCGCCACGTTTGGCGCCATCTGCTGCACCCATCTCATCTGTGCCAGAGCTGCGGCCACCATCTGGACTATTCAGGTACCCTTGTGCGGGACATTGTATTTCTGGGGTGTCCTGTTGTTTGGCCAGCTGCCTCCCCGCTGCGGCGGTACGGCCTAGTGGGTCCACTAACCCGCTTCGTGACAACATGCACATACTTGTATTCCTGTACTCACATTTAACTATACAATAAATATTAGATAAGACAGTGATCAGTAGAGAACATACACATACTTGAATTCCTGTACTCACATCTCAATATAAAATAAATATCACATTAGATAGTGATCAGTAGAGAATATTCACATACCTGTATTCCTGTACTCAATACTAGATACACAATAAATATCACATAAGACAATGATCAGTAGAAAACATACACATACTTGTATTCCTGTACTCATATTTAAGTAGACATTGATTAGTAGATAACATACAAATAATTGTATTCCTGTAATCACATCTTAATAAAAAAGAAATATCACATAAGACAGTAAGTATTAGAGAACATGCACATACTTGTATTCCTGTACACATATCTAACTACAATAAATATCACATAAGACAGTGATTAGTAGAGAACCTGCACATACTTGCATTCCTGTACTCACATCTCAATATACAATTAATATCACATTAGACAGTGATCAGTGGAAAACATACACATACTTGTATTCCTATACTCAATACTAACTATACAATAAATATTACATAAGACAGTGACCAGTAGAAAACACACATACTTGTATACCCCTACTCAGATTTAACTAGACAGTGATCTGTAGAGAACATACACATACTTGTATTCCTATACTCACATCTAACTTTACAATAAATTTCACATTAGACAATGATCAGTAGAGAACTAGCATATCTTTTTATTCCTGTACTCACATCAAACTATAAAATAAATATCACATAAGACAGTGATCAGTAGAGAACATGCACATAATGTAATCTCTTACTCAATACTAACTATACAATATTTATCACATAAGACAGTGATCATTAGAGAACCTGCACATACTTGTATTCCTGTATTCACATCTAACTATACAAGAAAAATCTCATAAAACAGTGATCAGTAGAGAACATACACATAATGTAATCCCGTACTCTATACTAACTATACAATAAATATCACATAAGACAGTGATAAGTAGAGAACATACACATACTTGCATTCCTGTACACACATCTCAATATACAATAAATATCACATTAGACAGTGATCAGTGGAGAACTTACTGTCACGGCGCGTGGTGTGGACCCACTGGGCCGTACCGTGTAGCGGGGTAGCAGCTGGCCAACAAGGTACAAAACAATGTCTATAGTTCTAAATGGGTACCAGAGGCAATGTAGACAGTGGCAGGAACACGACTTAACTTTCACAGCAGGTAACGCCGCGGATGCAGCGGGAAGACACGATTTGACTTTCACAGCAGGTACGATAGCATGGGATACGGGGTGCAGGCAGCAGGAACGGGTAACACTGGAAACTGGAAAACACTGGGAGAACTTTAGCAAGACAAACTAGGGTATACAACAACGCTCAGGCAAGAAACCAGTGGTAAACCTACAGAGTATGGGGTGTAATTAACACACAGTAATCATGAATAGAGAAACAAATAATCATAATTAAGCAAGGTACAGACAATAAAAAGCATAAAAGCGAGTCATGCTGAGCATGAGCAGGACGTCCCTCTGTGCTAAGAGCAAGATGAAAGCACTAAATAGCAACCATGGGTGAAGCCATGCAATCCAAACCACAATGTCTGGATAGTAAATGTACATATCAACTTACTATCAGTTAATAAGCATATAGCTGGCAATGCAGCAATTATATGAACATTCCTCAAAATGGTAGTAACATAACATGGATATGGACAAAAACGAGGTCAAAGAGGAAATGAACAGATTACCTACCCATGGAGTTCACTCAGCACACCGAGAGACGTCACACCCGAAGCGCGTTTCGGCGAAATGCCTTCGTCCGGGGGTGGCGTCTCTCCAGCGGATCCATCCATTTACACGCCCTGTATCCAATCAGGTATAGGGGCGTTACTCATCCAAGCAGTGCACAAGCTAATCCTGGCGTCAGACGCCTGGTCCACGCGTCATCAAGGCGGGCGGGGAGTCGGCGACGTCTAACGTCGCAGAGCCCCGTCCACCCAGATGTAGAAACATGAACCAGGAGACAGCCCGGCCACTCCCCCTAGCGTGAGCGCACAGCTATGCAAGCCTGGATATATAGGTATGTGAACATTGGAGTCAGCCTGATTGGATAATATCACTGCGTGGGGTATAGCATGGAATTATACATGAAATTAGGTTAAAATTATACATGAAATTAGGTTAAAAGAGATATATATATATATATATATATATATATATATATATATATATATATATAACTTTATATATATCAGTTTTATAATTATGCGCTGGATATGTGATTATGGCCTTTGATATTTTCATTTATAATGCTAAAGCTATATATATATATATAGCTTTAGCATTATAAATGAAAATATCAAAGGCCATAATCACATATCCAGCGCATAATTATAAAACTGATATATATAAAGTTAAATATATAAGAATGTATGACCATATTAATAATGGTGACATTGTGAAAATTACCATAAGTTATAAGATCGTGTTGTTCGTGCATACCGTAGAGTAACAAATAATGAATAAATAAATAAATAAAGACGTTATTTAAAATGATTACATAAATTCATATTGTGTGAATGTATGAAACTTGTCAATGTGTACTACAAATAAATAATAATCAAAGATTATACAGATGGGGATTATTGTAATCATTGACCGATGTAAATTTTTGGACATGGGCATGTAGCGTAATAAACTACTGCCTTTGTTGAACACGGGTTTGAGTGAGTAATGGAAAAGGTCTTCTTACCTGCTGAGTCAGAGAAAGAAGTTGCCCTCTCAATGTTGGGGCATGCGACACAATTTCCGCATGCTTTGCAGCCCCATTTTGGGCCTTTAGTGCCAAATGGGAATTTCAAGTTATTGCGTTGATAGTAACTTTTGACGAGATGGTCTTTAAGATTTTGTGATCGTCTTGCAGAGATACTTGGGTATTTAGTGATGTATTTCTCTATTGTGGGGTCTGTAAGGAGAATGGGACAGAATTGTTTGATTATTTCTTTCATCTGGAACCAACGAGAGTGGTAATTTGTTGTGAATCTTACCTGTACTTCAGATTGGTTTTTCGGCTTAGGAAATAAGAGACTCTCTCTCAGAGTGCTTTTCGCACGGTGATATCCTTTTTTAATCGATCTTTTGCTATACCCACGGGCAAAGAAACGGTTGGTGAGGTCGTAGGCCTGTTTTTCAAAAACCTTGATGGAGGAACAGATCCTTCTGATCCTCAAGAATTGGCCTGTTGGTACTGCCCGTATAGTCTGTTGAGGATGAGAAGAAGAAGCATGAAGGAGAGAGTTTACCGCAGTAGTTTTACGGAAAACGTCAGTTTGAAGGAACCCATTAGAGTCCCTTAATAATTTGATATCCAAGAATTCTGCTTGATGTTTATCAAAATGATAGGTGTCACGGTGCGGGGTGTGGACCCAGTGGGCCGTACCGCGTAGCGGGGATGGCAGCTGGCCAAACCGGAAAGTACACAGTTCAATGGTTCAGCGAGAGTACCTGAGGCAATCGTAGGCAGTGGCGAGGCGGACACGTCCAGAACCAGGCGGTGGGAAGTCGTTCGTTGAGGCGTAGCAGGGTAGCGTAGACTGTAGCACAGCATGGTAGGTAGCACAGCACGGCAATAGCACGAGTAGCACGGAAACAGGATACGGGATACGGAATACAGGAGCAAGGTACACTGGGAGGCTGGAAGACACTGGGAGACCATAAGCAAGACGAACAACGGGAAAACTAACAACGCTCTGGCAAAGGGCAAGAGGGCAGAGCCCTTTGTATAGCCCAGGGCATCCTGGGCCAGATTACAGTTTTTACAAAAACGCGCGCACTGGCCCTTTAAGGCCGTGCACGCGCGGGCGCGCGCACCCGCCGGAGACACTCGGAATCCGGAAGAGAGTGCCGGCGCCTGACTGGGGGATGACGCTGCAGGCAGGTAAGCTGTCCATGGCCACGGCCGTCGGGGTTAACGACCGATCGACGGGCCGTGGCCATAGACGTTACAGTATCCCCCCTCTTACGCCCCCTCTTCTTGGGACCAGAGCGAGAGAGAAACTTCCTCACAAGAACAGGGGCATCGATGTTCTCCTCTGGCTCCCAGGACCTCTCTTCTGGGCCGAACCCCCTCCAGTCCACCAAATAAAATGTCCTTCCTCCCACCTTCTTGGTAGCCAGAATCTCCTTTACCTCGAAAGTCCCAGATGGGCCGGCAGGAACCACTGTGGGACTAGGAGTCCTGGAGTAGCGGTTCAGGACCACCGGTTTTAGCAGGGAGACGTGAAAGGAGTTAGGAATCCTGAGAGTGGGGGGGGGGAGCCGCAGCTTGTAGGATACCGGGTTAATTTGTAGCAGGACTTCAAAGGGACCAAGTAACCTCGGGGCAAATTTGCATGACGGCACCTTCAGCCGGATATTCCTAGAGGACAGCCAGACTTTAGTCCCTTTCTCTTCATGCGGTCCACCGCCAAGAGGATAGAAGATCGGGTCTGTTGCCATATCTGTAGAAAGTCCCTGAAGGTGGAGTCGGCTGCAGGCACCTGGGACATTGTAGAAACAGGAAGAGGTATACGAGTATGATGGCCGTAGACGATGAAAAATGGACTGGATGTGGTCGACTCACTGGTGTGGTTGTTATAGGAGAACTCTGCCCACGGGAGCAACTGCACCCAATCATCATGGCGCCTGGACACAAAGTGACGTAGGTAGTTCTCCATAATCTGGTTAACTCTCTCGACTTGCCCGTTGGACTGGGGATGATAGGCCGAAGAGAAGTCCAATTTCACACCAAGGAGCCCGCAGAGTGCTCTCCAAAACTTCGAGGTAAACTGGACACCTCTGTCCGAGACAATATGCAGGGGCAATCCGTGCAGACGGAAGATGTGCTGTATGAAGAGGTCAGCCAACCACGTAGCAGACGGCAGAGCGGTCAACCGGATGAAGTGAGCCATCTTGGAAAATCGATCCACCACCACCCAGATCACACTGCAACTCGCAGAAGGGGGAAGATCCGTGACGAAGTCCATAGCGACATGTTGCCACGGGGCAACGGGCACAGGCAGTGGTTGGAGCAGGCCCGCAGGTCTGGAGTGAGCAACTTTATTTGCTGCACAGACTGTGCAAGAGGAGACTTTGGGCAGCGTGGGCCACCAGAACTGACGGGTGATTAAATCTTGGGTCTTACGAGCACCCGCGTGACCTGCCAGCTTAGAGCTGTGACCCCAGCGAAGATTTCTTCCTCGGTCAACCAGACGCACAAAAGTCCTACCCGGAGGAATGTCTCTGACTTGCAGGGGATTCACAGAGAAGATACATGATGGGTCAATGATATTCTGTGGAGATTCCATGGCGTCCTCGGTTTCGAAAGATCTAGACAAGGCATCGTCCCTCACATTCTTGTCGGCGGGACGGTAGTGGAGTTCGAACCGGAACCGAGCAAAGAACAACGACCTCCTGGCTTGACGAGGATTCAACCGCTGGGCCGTCTGTAGGTAGGTCAAATTCTTGTGATCCGTTAAGATCAGGATAGGGTGAACCGCGCCTTCCAGTAGGTGTCTCCACTCCTGCAGAGCCAGTTTGATGGCCAGTAACTCCCGATCCCCAATCGAGTAGTTACGCTCTGCGGGAGAAAACAGCTTGGAATAGTAGCCGCATACCACGGCCTTGCCTTTCGGTCTTTTCTGGAACAACAGTGCACCAGCACCCACCGAGGAGGCGTCCACCTCTAACGAAAACTGTAAGGATACGTCCGGATGGTGCAGAATGGAGGCAGATGTGAAGGCTTTCTTTAAGGATTCAAATGCGGCTTCAGCCTCCGGAGTCCACATCTTGGCATTCATACCTTTCTTAGTGAGGGTGGAGATAGGTGCTGTCAAAGATGAGATGTTGGGGATGAAGAGTCGGTAGAAGTTGGCGAATCCTAGAAAGCGTTGGATGGCCCTTAAGCCTTGGGGGCGTGGCCACTCCAGGACGGCCTTTACCTTCTGGGGATCCATCTTGAGACCCTGATCTGAGATAATATAGCCCAGGAAGGATAGAGACTTCTTCTCGAACACACACTTCTCCAATTTGGCGTAAAGTCGATTCTCTCTTAGACGGAGCAACACCTGGCGGACATGACTTTGATGAGTTACTGGGTCTGGGGAAAAAATCAGAATGTCATCGAGATACACCACAACACAAACATACAGGAGATCACGAAAAATGTCATTGACAAATTCTTGGAATACTGCGGGGGCGTTACACAGGCCGAAGGGCATGACTAAGTATTCGTAATGCCCATCACGAGTATTAAAGGTAGTCTTCCACTCGTCACCTCGACGAATCCGGATCACATTATAGGCCCCCCGCAGGTCCAGTTTCTAAAAAAAATTTGCACCCCGTATGCGATCAAACAGTTCAGAAATTAAAGGCAGAGGATACCTGTTCTTCACCATGATCTGGTTTAGGCCTCGGTAGTCGATGCAAGGTCGTAATGATCCATCTTTTTTTTTAACAAAGAAGAACCCTGCTCCGGCTGGGGATGAAGATTTACAAATGAAACCCCTCTCCAGGTTCTCCTTGATGTAAGCCGACATGGACTGGGTCTCTGGCAAGGAGAGAGGATACACTCTACCACGAGGAGGAGACCATTCCGGAACCAGGTCGATTGGGCAGTCATATGCCCGGTGTGGCGGCAAGGTCTCGGCCTCCTTTTTATTGAAGACATCGCGGAACATGGAGAAACAGAGGGGCAAACCTGCTAACGACTGAAGAGGAGACGGGCTGGGGCGACTGGATGTGACTCAGACAGCGGTCAAGACACTTCGGGCCCCACTGGAGGACCTCTCCGTAGTTCCAATCCAGGACAGGGGCGTGCAGACGAAGCCAAGACAACCCCAGCAGCACGGGATTGACGGCCTTGGATAGGAGATGATCTCAGCATGAAGGGCTCCCACTTGGAGTTTCAACGGCTTGGTTATGGACACAACTGGGTCTGGTAATGGCAGTCCATCCACCAAGGCAACGATCAACGGCCTTTCAAGCGGGATAGTGGGCAACTGTAGGAGATCCACAAGATCCTGGCAGATGAAGTTGGCTGCAGAGCCGGAGTCCAGATATGCGGAGACCTGATGAGACCTCTCGCCAGCAATGATGGTTACAGGGATAAATAGTTTGGAGGAGAGTTCTTGCTTCAATGTGTTGACGCCCAGGGTAGTCTCTCCAACCAAGCCTAGGCGCTGGGGTTTTTTGGCTTGTGAGGGCACAGATGCACGTCGTGGCCAGCGAGGCCGCAATATAAGCACAGTCCAGAGGTGCGCCTGCGCTGTTTCTCCTGGAACGATAATTTTAGTCGGTCAACTTGCATCGGAACCTCGGGCAAAGCGATAGAAGCAGGCAAGAGGGGTTGCTGAAAGTTGGGCGCCAGTCTAGGGCGCCAGCGCTCCTGACGAACCTCATGGGATCTCTCCCTCAGCCTTATGTCAACCCGAGTGGCAAGCAGAATCAAGTCGTCCAACGCGGGAGGCAGGTCTCGAGCAGCCAGTTCGTCCTTGATCTCGGGCGACAGGCCATGCCAATAGGATGCCACAAATGCCTCATTGTTCCAGGATAGCTCTCCTGCCAGAGTCCGGAACTGAATAGTATACTCGCCCACGGAGTTGTACTCTTGGCGAAGGTTGAAGATGGCCGTGGCGGCTGATGAGACTCGCCCTGGCTCCTCAAAAACGGTTCGGAATATTCGTGCGAACTCCTGGAAGTCTCGGGTCTCGGATCCCTGACGTTCCAGATAGGGTTAGCCCATGCCAGGGCCTTGCCGGTCAGGAGGGAGATGAAAATGCGATCTTGGCTCCATCTGATGGAAATGCCCGAGAGTGCAGGGTAAAATGAATGTGGCATTGGTTCAGGAACCCCCGACAAGCACTGGCGTCTCCATCGAACCGAGAGGGCAATGGCAGCGAGAACCGAGTGTCCGTACAGGAACTGCCAGGAAGAGCAACAGGAGGTTCGGCTTGAGGAACTTGCATAGAAGCAGGAATGGAGGCAACTAGCGTCCCTAGCTGCTTCTCCATAGAGTCCACGGCCACGAGGAGCTGGTCCTGCCTAGCTCGGAGATCCAGCAGATCCGCCTGCATGGCTTGGGAGGATGACAAGCCCTTGAAGTGGCCAGCGGGGTCCATGGCCAGAGCGTACTGTCACAGTGCGGGGGGTGGACCCACTGGGCCGTACCGCGTAGCGGGGATGGCAGCTGGCCAAACCGGAAAGTACACAGTTCAATGGTTCAGTGAGAGTACCTGAGGCAATCGTAGGCAGTGGCGAGGTGGACACGTCTAGAACCAGGCGGTGGGAAGTCGTTCGGTGAGGCGTAGCAGGGTAGCGTAGACTGTAGCACAGCACGGTAGGTAGCACAGCACGGCAATAGCACGAGTAGCACGGAAACAGGATACGGGATACGGAATACAGGAGCAAGGTACACTGGGAGGCTGGAAGACACTGGGAGACCATAAGCAAGACGAACAACGGGAAAACTAACAACGCTCTGGCAAAGGGCAAGAGGGCAGAGCCCTTTTTATAGACCAGGGCATCCTGGGCCAAATTACAATTTTTACAAAAACGCGCGCACTGGCCCTTCAAGGCCGTGCACGCGCGGGCGCGCGCACCCGCTGGAGACACTCGGAATCCGGAAGAGAGTGCCGGCGCCTGACTGGGGGACGACGCTGCAGGCAGGTAAGCTGTCCATGGCCACGGCCGTCGGGGTTAACGACCGATCGACGGGCCGTGGCCATAGACGTTACAATAGGTTAATTTGATGTTAAAATCATTCCTATTTAGATCCTGTATAAATGTCGCAAGTGATGCCAACGTGCCCTTCCAGATAAGTAGAATATCATCAATGTACCGGGCTCAAAATATGACCCGGTCCATTGAAGCACTCCGGACGCCATGAAATAGGTCTCTCTCCACAGCCCCAGGAACAAGTTGGCATATGAGGGTGCACAAGCCGCCCCCATTGCCGTTCCCTGGAGCTGTAGGTAGAAAGACCCGTTAAAAATGAAAAATTGTGAGTAAGGGCGAATTCCAGTAAGGCGAGTATGAATTTAGCGAAATTAGTTTCCAAATTCCCTGTATTAAGGAAAAACTCTACTGCTTTGAGTCCGTCGACATGGCGGATGCTAGTATATAACGACTCGACGTCGCAAGTGACTAGCAACATGTCATCCTCTATATTAATTCCATCGACCCTTTGAAGAAGGTCCGCTGTGTCTCGTATGTATGACGGTAGACATTCAACAAATCCCTTTAGATTATGATCAATGAACTTACAGGCTTTTTCTGCCATATTGCCCCTACCTGATATGATGGGCCTTCCAGGTGGGATCTTAGGGTCTTTATGTACTTTAGGAAGTAAGTAGAGGGCTGGTGGCAGGAACAAGACTTAACTTTCACAGCAGGTAACGCCGCGGGAAGACACAACTTGACTTTCACAGCAGGTAACGCCGCGGATGCAGCGGGAAGACACGATTTGACTTTCACAGCAGGTATGATAGCATGGGATACAGGGTACAGGCAGCAGGAACGGGTAACACTGGGAACTGGAAAACACTGGGAGACCTTTAGCAAGACAAACTAGGGTATACAACAACGCTCAGGCAAGGAACCAGTGGGCAGAGCCCCTTATTATAGTCCAGCAGCCATTTGGGCTGATAATTGATGTTAGGCAGCTGGACGCGTACTGGCCCTTTAAGGCTGTGCACGCGCGGGCGCGCACGCCCTGCGGGACACAGTCCGAGGACCCGGAAAAGAGTGTCGGCGTCTCCCTGGAGGGAGCGAACGCAGAGAAGAGAAATGTCCATGGCCAGGATCGTCAAGGGGTAAGTCAGTACGACGACTCCCGGCCATAGACGTAACAGTACTCCCCCACTTACGCCCCCTCTTCTTGGGACCAGAGCGGGAAAGAAACTTCTTAACGAGGACAGGGGCATCGATCATCTCCTCTGGCTCCCAAGACCTCTCCTCTGGACCAAATCCCCTCCAATCCAGCAGGTAAAACGTCCTGCCTCCTACTTTTTGGTGGCCAGGATCTCCCTCACTTCGAAAGTTCCGGATGAATCGCCAGGAGCCACTGCGGAACTAGGAGTCCTGGAGTAGCGGTTCAGAACCACGGCTTTTAGCAAGGAGACGTGGAAGGAGTTAGGGATCTTGAGGGTAGGAGGCAGTCAAAGCTTGTACGACACAGGATTGATCTGTAGTAAAATCTCGAAGGGTCCAAGGAACCTGGGAGCAAATTTGCAAGATGGCACCCTCAGCCGGATATTCCTGGAAGACAGACAGACCTTTGTACCTGGAAGAAACTGGGGAGGTTCTCGTCCTCTAGTGTCTGCCTTTCTCTTCATGCGGTCCACCGCCAGCAGAATAGAAGATCGTGTCTGCTGCCATATCTGCAGAAAGTTCCTTAAGGTAGAGTCGGCTGCAGGCACCTGAGACATAGTAGAGCCGAGCAGGGGTATTCGAGGATGTTGGCCGTAGACTATGAACGACGGACTGGAGGTGGTGGACTCACTGGTATGGTTATTATAAGAGAACTCCGCCCACGGGAGCAGCTGCACCCAGTCATCATGTCTTCTGGAGACAAAGTGCCGCAGGTAGTTCTCCATAATTTGGTTAATCCTCTGAACTTGTCCATTGGACTGAGGATGATAAGCTGAGGAGAAGTCCAACTTTACACTGAGTAGGCCGCAGAGTGCTCTCCAGATCTTAGAGGTGATCCGAGACAATATGCAGGGGTAATCCATGCAGACGGAAGATGTGTTGCATGAAGAGATCAGCCAGTCGAGCGGCAGAAGGCAGACCAGTCAGGGGAACAAAATGAGCCATTTCAGAAAAACAATCCACCACCACCCAGATCATACTGCATCCCGCAGAGAGAGGCAGATCTGTAACAAAATCCATAGCAATATGCCGCCAGGGGCATCGGGCACAGGAAGTGGTTGGAGCAGACAGGCTGGTCTAGAGTGGGCAACTTTGTTGGCTGCACACACTGTACAGGAGGAGACAAAGTCCATGACGTCTTTGGGCAGCGTGGGCCACCAGAACTGACGGGCAATTAGGTCTCGAGTCTTACGGGCACCCGCATGTCCTGCCAGCATGGAACTGTGACCCCAGCGAAGGATTCTTCCTCTGTCTGCCAGCTGTACAAAAGTTTTTCCTGGAGGAATGTCTCTAACCTGCAGATAGTTAACAGAGTTTAATGCATGAAAGATCGATAATATTCTGTGGGGACTCCACAGTGTCCTCTGTCTCAAATGATCACGCTATAGGGAAAAAGGGAACAAAGCGCACATAGTGCATGAGCCTGTAAAATATGAGAACAATAGGATAAAGGTGGTCAATTATGCTGACCTGATGTTGTTATGCTAAGAGCATAACATCCCACGATGCGTGTCCAAGTTATACTTAGGTTGAGACAGTTGCGGCCCAAATTCCGGTTAGAAGATTGATAAAAATCCACTATGTAGATCCAGGAGATAGGAGGATAAAAAATGGAATATCCGAGGGCGCAGCTGTACTGAAAATTGCTTTTATTTGTACAACAACAACAACATTGTGTTTCAAGGCCGTACCGGCCTCTTTGTCAGGTTAGGTACAAGTGTTAGGTCTATTCATGATGACTGTGCATTTATAGCTGGCCTAGAAATCACTACCGGGTTAGGTCATAGGTCAGAAGGTCAATTGTGTGAGCAAGGTACGGCAGTGAGGTATAAAAATTATTCATTTAAAAACAACAGTTTTTCATTCATATTAAAGGTATATAAAAGATAAGGATCGTAGGTTAAAATATGGATAAGCATTTTTTACAGAATAATAATATAGAAATAATAATGGATAAAACAATGGTTAGAAAACATTAATGAGAATATGTATAAAAAGATACAAAAATCCATAAATACATTTCAAGTGGAATGTCTCCGCAGTGTGTTTTTATTTGTTAGTGATAGTATGAAGTTTTTTATTATTATTTTGTACTTTCAGTTAAAACATCGTTCATTCCAAGCTGTCAGTGGTGTGTGTCATCGTCACGGTGATATGACGCTCCTAGGTGTGAGTCATATGAGCAAGGTGCGGTAATGAAGTGTGTGAGTTGTTCCCTATCAGAGAACAGACTCGTTTTACGTTAATATTCAAAATTATGCGAAAAGATAGAAATAATTTTTAATTTTCAAGAATAAGCATCCTAAACATAATCATGGAAGAAGTGATTTAGAAACATGTAAAAATATATACAATATATATATATACAAAGAATATATACAAAAATATATACAAAAGTCTATTAGAAATGGAGTATCTTTGAAGTGTGTATTTATTCACTGGGGGTGGTATGGGGTTTGTTTATTTCTTTATTTTTTGTTTATGTGTACTTCAAATGTTTGGTACTTATACTTTAGAGTATCGTTCTTTCAGAGCTGTCAGTGGTGTGTGTCGCTGTCATGGTGACGCGACGCCCCTGGGCACGAGCCACCCATGCAGAGAGCGCTGTTGCCGACTTAGAGAAAGGAGCCGTGCAGCTCGAGGACGACCAATCGGAACAAGAACACACAGCAGCCACGGGTGAGAGAATTGCCTGTATTATAGCTCACAGATGTTAGTATATTCGTTTGTATATAGGATGATTCCTATATGTGTTACCCCTTCTAAACGGAAAATACAACAACAGAATCAATCATCTGAAATAGGCAGTTTTAAATGCGGAACAACTAGGTGCCTTTGCTGTCAATCGATTACTGATAAAACACATACATTCCGGTCTCAACAAACAGGAAAAGTATTTAACATCAATGAAAACTTAAACTGCCAGTCAAAATTCGTGATTTATCTCATAAACTGCAAATGTGGAGTTCAGTACGTGGGAAGAACAATCCAACCTATACACTGTCGATTAAACAAACATAGATCCAATTGCAAAAAGAAATTTTTACTTCACAGTATATCCAGACATTGCACACTAGTACATGATAGTGATTTTAACTGCTTCACTATCACCCCGATCGATCAAATCAAAGAAAACCAAAAAGACCGTTATAATATTCTTTGCAGAAGAGAAATCTTCTGGATGTATAAACTCAAGACATTAAAACCAACAGGTCTCAATGAAGTAACAGAGACCATTATGTAACCCCTTTTTTTTTTTTTTTTTTTTTACAATCCTAAGAGTAACACATATAGGAATCATCCTATATACAAACGAATATACTAACATCTGTGAGCTATAATACAGGCAATTCTCTCACCCGTGGCTGCTGTGTGTTCTTGTTCCGATTGGTCGTCCTCGAGCTGCACGGCTCCTTTCTCTGAGTCGGCAGCAGCGCTCTCTGCATGGGTGCCTCGTGCCCAGGGGCATCGCGTCACCATGACAGCGACACACACCACTGACAGCTCTGAAAGAACGATACTCTAAAGTATAAGTACCAAACATTTGAAGTACACATAAACAAAAAATAAAGAAATAAACAAACCCCATACCACCCCCAGTGAATAAATACACACTTCAAAGATACTCCATTTCTAATAGACTTTTGTATATATTTTTGTATATATTTTTTGTATATATATATTGTATATATTTTTTACATGTTTCTAAATCACTTCTTCCATGATTATGTTTAGGATGCTTATTCTTAAAAATTAAAAATTAGGGATCCATCCTTCTTTTTGGGAAAGACAAACCCGGCTCCGGCAGGGGATGAAGACTTTCGTATGAAGCCCCTCTCAAGATTCTCCTTAATGTAGGCCGACATAGACTGGGTCTCTGGCAAGGAGACAGGGTATACTCTACTGCGAGGAGGGGACGAATCAGGAACCAAGGTCGATAGGACAGTCATATTCTCGATGTGGTGGCAATATCTCTGCCTCCTTTTTGTTGAAGACATCAGCGAACTGAGAGTGACAAGGAGGCAACCCTGTCAATCACTAATGCGTAGAAGGCTGGGATGGATGTACATGACTCAGACAGCGGTCTAGACACTTGGGGCCCCGCTGAAGGACCTCTCCGGAGTTCCAATCCAGGACTGGGGCGTGAAGACTGAGCCAAGGCAAACCCAGCAGCACGGGGTTGACAGCATTGGGCAGGACATACAGGGAGATAAGCTCGGAATGAAGAGCTCCCACTTGGAGTCTCAATGGCTTGGTCACAGATAATACTGGGTCAGGCAAAGGCAGTCCATCTACCATGGCAACGATCAATGGTCTCTCCAGCCAAACAGTAGGCAAATGAAGAAGATCCACAAGGTCTTGACAGATGAAATTGGCTGCGGAGCCAGAGTCCAAGTAGGCAGAGACTGGATGAGGTCTCTCGCCGGCGACGATGGTCACAGCAATAAACAGCTTGGAAGAGAGTTCTCTATTAAGTGCAGTAGCGCCCAGGGTTGTCTCTCCAACCAATCCCAGGCATTGGGGTTTCTTAGGCCTCTGGGGACACAGATATACGACATGGCCAGCGAGTCCACAGTACAGATAGAGTCCAGAGGTGCGCCTGCGCTGTTTTTCTTGATCGGACAGTTTAAGCCGATCCACCTGCGACGGAACCTCGGGTGCAGCAGAAGAACAAGGCAAGAGGAGTTGTTGGAAGTTGGACGGCAGTCTAGGAAGCTGTTTTTCCTGAAGAATCTCTTGGGATCTCTCTCTGAGCCTTTTGTCCACATGGGTAGCCAGTAGAATAAGGTCATCCAGGGCAGCTGGGAGATCTCGAGCAGCCAGTTCGTCTTTGATCTCAGGCGATAGGCCATGCCAGAAGGATGCTACCAAGGCCACATTGTTCCAGGACAATTCTCCTGCCAGAGTCCGGAAATGGATGGTGTATTCGCCCACGGAGGCGTCCTCCTGACGTAGGTTAAAGATAGCAGTGGCTGCCGATGAGACTCGTCCAGGCTCCTCAAATATGGAACGGAACAACCACACAAACCCCTGGAAGTCTCTGGTCTCGGGTCCCTATCGTTCCCAGATTGGATTCGCCCACGTCAGGGCCTTGCTGGCGAGTAGGGATTTAATAAAGGCGATCCTGGCTCCGTCCGAAGGAAATGCTCGTGCGTGCAGAGTGAAATGGATTTGGCATTGGTTCAGGAACCCTCTGCACGTACTTGCGTCTCTATGAAACCGAGGTGGTAATAGCAGCGAGAACCGAGGATCCGAACCGGAGTTGCCAGGAGGTGTAGCAGGAGGGTCGATCGGAGGAGCTTGACTTGGAGTGGTGACGGAAGTAACCAGCGCACCAAGATGCTGTGCCATGGAGTCTACTGCCACAATGAGTTGATCCTGTCATGCTTGCAGATCCTGCATGGCTTGGGAGGATGACAGGCTCTTGACTTGGCCAGCGGGGTCCATAGCCTGAGCATACTGTCACGGCGCGGGGTGTGGACCCACTGGGCCGTACCGCGTAGCGGGGTAGCAGCTGGCCAACAAGGTACAAAACAATGTCTATAGTTCTTAACAGGTACCTGAGGCAATGAAGACAGTGGCAGGAACACAACTTGACTTTCACAGCAGGTAATGCCACGGATGCAGCGGGAAGACACGACTTGACTTTCACAGCAGGTATGATAGCACGGGATACAGGATACAGGCAGCAGGAACGGGTAACACTGGGAACTGGAAAACACTGGGAGACCTTTAGCAAGACAAACTAGGGTATACAACAATGCTCAGGCAAGGAACCAGTGGGCAGAGCCCCTTATTATAGTCCAGCAGCCATTTGGGCTTATAATTTAAGTTAGGCAGCTGGACACGTACTGGCTCTTTAAAGCCGTGGGCGCGCGCGCCCTGCGAGACACAGTCTGAAGACCCGGAAGAGAGTGCCGGCATCTCCCTGGAGAGAGCAAACGCCGAGAAGAGAGTTGTCCATGGCTGGGATCGTCAAGGGGTAAGTCAGAACGACGACCCCCGGCCATAGACGTAACACATACACATATTATTCCTATACTTGATACTAACTATACAAAAAATATTACATAAGACAGTGACCAGTAGAAAACATACACATACTTGTATTTGCCTACTCACATTTAACTAGACAGTGATCAGTAGAGAACACACACATACTTGTATTCAAGTACTTAATAGTAATTATACAATAAATATCACGTAAGACGGTAAACAGTTGAGAACATCCACTTATTTGTATTCCTGAACTCACATCTAACTATACAATAAATATCACATTAGACAATGATCAGTAGAGAAGCACATCTTTTTATTCCTGTACTCACATCCAACTATAAAATAAATATCACATAAGACAATGATCAGTAGAGAACATGCACATAATGTAATCCCGTTCTCAATACTAACTATACAATATTTATCACATAAGACAGTGATCATTAGAGAACATGAACATCCCTATATTCCTGTACTCACATCTCAATATACAATAAACATCCCATTAGACAGTGATCAGTGGCGAACATACACATACTTGTATTCCTATACTCAATACTAACTATACAATAAATACTACATAAGACAGTGACCAGTAGAAAACATACACATACTTGTATACCCTTACTCACATTTAACTAGACAGTGATCAGTAGAGAACATACACATACTTGTATTCCAGTACTCAATAGTAATTATACAATAAATATCACATAAGACCGTGAACAGTAGAGAACATGCACTTATTTGTATTCCTGTACTCATGTCTAACTACACAATAAATATCACATTAGACAATGATCAGTAGAGAACAAGCACATCTTTTTATTCCTTTACTCACATCTAACTATAAAATAAATATCACATAAGACAGTGATCAGTAGAGAAAATACACATAATGAAATCCCGTACTCAATACAAACTATACAATATTTATCACATAAAACAGTGATCATTAGAGAACCTGCACATACTTGTATTCCTGTACTCACATCTAACTATACAATAAATATCACATAAGACAGTGATCAGTAGAGAACATACACATACTTGCATTCCTGTACTCACATCTAAATGTACAATAAATATTACATAAGACAGTGATCAGTAGAAAACATACACATACTTGTATTCGCCTACTCACATTCAACTAGTCAGTGATCAGTAGAGAACATACACATACTTAAATTCCAGTACTCAATAGTAATTATACAATAAATATCACATTAGACAATGATCAGTAGAGAAGAAGCACGTCTTTATATTCCTGTACTCACATCTAACTATAAAATAAATATCACATAAGAAAGTGATTAGTAGAGAACATGCACATAATGTAATCCTGTACTCAATACTAACTATACAATATTTATCACATAAGACAGTGATCATTAGAGAACATGAACATCCTTATATTCCTGTACTCAAATCTCAATATACAATAAATTTCACATTAGACAGTGTTCAGTAGCGAACATACACAAACTTGTATTCCTGTACTCAATACTAAATATACAATAAATATCACATTAGACAGTGATCAGTAGAGAACATGCATATATTGTATTCCCCTACTAATATTTAACTAGAGAGTGATCAGTAGAGAACATACACAAACTTGTATACCAGTCCTCAATACTAACTATACAATAAATATCATATTAGACAGTGAGCAGTAGAGAACATGCACTTATTTGTATTCCTGTACCCACATCTGACTATATCTTAAATATTACATAAGACAGTAATAAGTAGAGAACATACACATACTTGTATACCAGTACTCAATACTAACTATAAAATAAATATCACATAAGACAGTGATTAGTAGAAAACATGCACATAATTGTATTCCCGTACTCAAAACTAGGTATACAATAATTATCACATAAGACAGTGATCATTAGAGAACATGAACATACTTGTATTCCTGTATTCAATACCAACTTTACAATAAATATCACATGTGACAGTGATCAGTAGAGAACATACACATACTTGTGTTCCTGTACTCAATACTAACTATAAAATAATTATAACATAAGATATTGATCAGTAGAGAACATACACATGCTTAAATTCCTCTACTCACATCTTACCATACAATAAATATCACATATTACAGTGATCAGTATAGAACATACACACACTTATATTCCCGTACTCACATCTAACTATACCATAAATTTCACATATGAAGTGATCAGTAGAGAACATGCACATACTTGTATTCCTGTACTCACATCAAACTATACAATATATATCACATATGACAGTGATCAGTATAGAACACACACTTATATTCCCGTACTCACATCTAACTATACCATAATTATCACATAAGAGGTGATCAGTAGAGAACATACACATACTTGAATGCCTAAACTCACATATCAATATACAATAAATATCACATTACACAGTGATTAGTAGTGAACATAAACATACGTGTATTACTGTACTCAATACTAACTAGACAATAAATATCACATAAGACAGTGACCAGTAGAGTACATACACATACTTGTATTCCCCTACTAATATTTAACTAGAGAGTGATCAGTAGAGAACATACACATACTTGTATTAGTGTACTCACATCTAACTATAAAATAAATATCACATAAGACAGTGATTAGTAGAAAACATGCACATAATTGTATTCCCATATTCAAAACTAACGATACAATAATTATCACATAAGACAGTGATCTTTAGAGATTATGAACATACTTTTATTCCTGTATTAACATCTTAATATACAATAATCACATAAGACAGTGATCAGTTGAGAACATGCACATACTTGTTTTCCTGTACTCACATCTTACCATACAATAAATATCAGATATGAAAGTGATCAGTAGAGAACATACACATACTTGTGTGCCTGTACTCAATACTAACGACACAATAACTATCACATAAGACATTGATCAGTAGAGAATATGTACATACTTGTATTCCTGTACTCACATCTTGCCATAAAATAAATATCACATATATCATCAGTATAGAACATACACACACTTCTATTCCCGTACTCACATCTTACTATACCATAAATATCACATAAGAGGTGATCAGTAGAGAACATGCACATACTTGTATTCCTATACTCACATCTAACTATACAATAAATATCCACAACCAATGCGGAGGACAACCAAAATACCCCTTTGAAAGTCATGTAAAGTACATTACTTTAATATATATATATATATATATATATATATATATATATATATATATATATATATAATATATAGGGGAAGGGCATACAAAGGTGAATACCCATGAATACTGGTAACATTAGCGATAACTCATATAATATGTTAAGAACAACAACCTAGAATAAATGAGTAAATGACCGGGGGTCCACCGAACGAAGGCGTTCTTCGCCGAAACGCGGGTCGGGTGTGATGCCAGACAACAGTGTGTCATAATATGGGTAAGCTACTGTCACTTAGCTGCATGTGTACTCTGTATTAATGAATTATGTAACACTATGTATTAGGCTACACCAATGAGTACGATCATATACTTTCATTTGGGACCTCATTCAGTCCTTTTGATAGACATACCCAGTTGTTAGTAATTTATTTATTTATTAACTTATTTATGCACCTTGGTTTCTCATATATCCTTTTCATGCATATCCTACAATAGTAGCCCCATTATACACATGTGTCTGGCTTCTTTTTCCACACTGTGGTAGTCATCCTTGTCTTTTTAAACTTGTGAGTAAATATATTTATCTGTTTTGTTGTGCAATAATAAAAATTATAAATTCTTTATTATAAACTCGGTCTTTGACTCATTTCTTTTAGGTTGTTGTTCTATACCATAAATATCACATAAGACAGTGATCAGTAGAAAAGATGCTCATGCTTGATTTGCTGTACTCATATATAACAATACAATAAATATCACATAAGGCAATGATCAGTAAAGAACATGCTCATGCCTTTGCTCCTCTACTCACATCGAACTATACAATAAATATCACATTAGACCATGATTAGTAGAGAACATACACATACTTGTATACCTGTACTCACATGTAAATATACAATAAATATCACATAAAACAGTGATCAGTAAAGAACATGCACATACTTGTATTCCTGTACTCAATACTAACTATGCAATAAGTATCACATAATACAGTGAGCAGTAGAGAACATACACATA
This sequence comes from Rhinoderma darwinii, assembly GCF_050947455.1. Lineage (NCBI taxonomy): Eukaryota > Metazoa > Chordata > Amphibia > Anura > Rhinodermatidae > Rhinoderma > Rhinoderma darwinii. Next base: position 665,003,074 of record NC_134687.1, read on the forward strand.
CTTGGAGTCCCCTACTCACATTCAACTAGAAAGTGATCAGTAGAGAACATATACATACTTGTATTCCTTTACTAACATCTTAATATACAATAAATATGGCTTTAGAGTGAGGGGGTAGAGAAAGTACATTGATGTTTGATGGTTAGAGGATGAACGTTCTGAAGCACTGAAACCAGCAGTTATATTATTAACTGCCAGATTGACTCATAGTTTTCAGGCGATTGACATAGAGCTCACAGTAAAATAGCACATAAAGGTACTTACTGGTGAGGTACTCACAGCAGTGTTCTGAGACCTCGCAAGAATTTTGCACTCTGGGTGGTATATGTGCCCAGGGGCGTTAAACATCTTTCTCATGTCATTATACCATGTCAAATCTGTTTTCAGATGGAAGTGTGAAAAAACTGTGAAATCGATACTGCACTTATTTTATATTCATCGGTGAATTTTCACGAAAAATCGGTCATTTAAAAAAATCCACATACAAATAGCTCTTGCATGCATACCTAATGTAACGTGTATGGCCGCGGTCCATCGTTCGGTCGTTAACCTCAACGACCGTGGCCATGGACATCTTAACTCATTGCAGTGTCGTCCTGCTGTGAAGCGCCGGCACTCACTTCCAGATTACGAGTATCTCCGCTGGTCAATTCAAGGGCTGGCACCCTCCCAAGTCATGCAGGCGGATCTGCTGGATCTCCGAGCTCGTAGCAGTGGATTCTATGGCGCAGCAGCTAGGGACGCTAGTTGCTTCTCTTCTTGCCTCTATGCAAGTTCTTCAAGCCGATCCTCCGGTTACTCCTCCTTGCAGTTCCTGTCCGGATCCTCGGTTCTCACTGCCATTGCCCTCTCGGTTCGATGGAGACGCCAGTGCTTGTCGGGGGTTTCTGAACCAATGCCACATTAATTTTACCCTGCACTCTCGAGCATTTCCGTCAGATGGAGCCAAGATCGCATTCATCATATCCCTCCTGACTGGCAAGGCCCTGGCATGGGCTAATCCGATCTGGGAACGTCAGGGACAAGAGACCCGAGATTTCCAGGAGTTTGTGCGAATATTCCGAACCGTTTTTGAGGAGCCTGGGCGAGTCTCATCGGCAGCCACTGCCATCTTCAACCTTCGCCAAGAGGACACCTCCGTGAGCGAGTATACGATCCAGTTCCGGACTCTGGCAGGAGAGCTATCCTGGAACAATGAGGCCTTCGTGGCATACTATTGGCATGGCCTATCGTCCGAGATCAAGGATGAACTAGCCGCTCGAGACCTGCCTTATGCCTTGGACGACTTGATTCTGCTTGCCAATCGGGTAGACATAAGGCTGAGGGAAAGATCTCACGAGGTTCGTCAGGAGCGTCGGTGCACTAGACTGGCGCCCAACTTTCAGCAACCCCTCTTGCCTGCTTCTATTGCTTTGCCTGAGGTCCCGATGCAAGTAGACCGACTAAAATTATCGGTCCAGGAGAAACAGCGCAGGCGCACCTCTGGACTTTGCTTATATTCCGGCCTCGCTGGAAATGTCGTGCGTCTGTGTCCTCACAAGCCAAAAATCCCCAGCGCATAGGTTTGGTTGGAGAGACAACCCTGGGCGTCAACACATTGAATCAAGAACTCTCTTCCAAACTATTCATTCCCGTAACCATCATTGCTGGCGAGAGGTCCCATCAGGTCTCCGCATATCTGTACTCCGGCTCTGCAGCCAACTTAGTCTGCCAGGACCATGTGGATCTCCTTAAGTTGCCGATTATCCCGCTTGAAAGGCCGATCGTTGCCTCCGTGGATGGACTGCCATTGCCAGACCCAGTTGTGTCCATAACCAAGCCATTGAGACTCCAAGTGGGAGCCATTCATGCTGAACTCATCTCCCTGTTCGTCCTGTCCAAGGCCGTCAACCCCGTGCTGCTGAGTTTGCCTTAGCTTCGTCTGCATGCCCCGTCATGGATTGGAACTCTGGAGAGGTCCTCCAGTGGGGCTCGAAGTGCCTTCATCGCTGTCTGGGCCATATCCAGTCACCACAGACTGCCCATCTTCAGTCTTTGACAGGGTTGCCTTCTTGTTTCTTCATGTTCTGCGATGTCTTCAATAAAAAGGAGGCTGAGACCTTGCTGCCACACCGGGCATATGACTGTCCGATCGCCTTGGTCCCTGAATAGTCTCCTCCTCGTGGTAGAGTGTACCCTCTCTCCTTGCCAGAGACCCAGGCCATGTCGGCCTTCATTAAAAATAACCTGGAGAGGGGTTTCAATTGTAAATCCTCATCCCCGGCCAGAGCGGGGTTCTTCTTTGTTTAAAAGAAAGATGGATCGTTACGACCTTGCATTGACTACCGAGGCCTAAACCAGATTACGGTGAAGAACAGGTACCCTCTGCCTTTGATTTCTGAACTGTTTGATCGAATACGTGGCGCAAATTTTTTTTTAAACTGGACCTGCGGGGGGCCTATAATCTGATTGGGATTCGTCGAGGTGACGAATGGAAGACTGCCTTTAATACTCGTGATGGGCACTACGAATACTTAGTCATGCCCTTCGGCCTGTGTAACGCCCCCGCAGTATTTCAAGAATTTGTCAGACATTTTTGTGATCTCCTTTATGTTTGTGTTGTGGTGTATCTCGATGACATTTTGATTTTTTACCCCAAATCCAGTAACTCATCAGAGTCATGTCCGCCAGGTGTTGCTCCGTCTAAGAGAGAATCGCCTTTATGCCAAGTTGGAGAAGTGTGTTTTTGAGAAGAAGTCTCTATCCTTCCTCGGCTATATTATCTCTGATCAGGGCCTCAAGATGGACCCCCAGAAGGTAAAGGCTGTCCTGGAGTGGCCACGCCCCCAAGGTTTAAGTGCCATACAACAATTCCTAGAATTTGCCAACTTCTACCTACTGTTCATCCCCAACTTCTCATCTTTAACTGCTCCTATCTCCACCCTCACTAAGAAGGGTATGAATGCCCTTCTTAGAGAATGCCCTTCTTAAAGAAAGCCTTCACGTCTGCCTCCATTCTGCACCATCCTATTGTATCCCTTCAGTTTTCGTTAGAGGTGGACGCTTCCTTGGTTGGTGCTGGTGCACTGCTGCTCCAGAAAAGATCGAAAGGCGAGGCTGTAGTATGTTGCTACTATTCCAAGCTGTTTTCGTCCGCAGAGCGCAACTACTCGATTGGGGACCGGGAGTTACTGGCCATCAAGCTGGCTCTGCAGGAGTGGAGACATCTACTGGAGGGTGCGGTTCATCCTATCCTGATCTTCACGGATCACAAGAATTTGACCTACCTACAGACTGCCCAGCGGTTGAATCCTCGTCAAGCCAGGTGGTCGTTGTTCTTTGCTCGGTTCCGGTTCGAACTCCACTACCGACCCGCCGGCAAGCATGTGAGGGTCGATGCCTTGTCTAGATCTTTTGAAACCGAAGACGCTATGGAATCTCCATAGAATATTATTGACCCATCCTGCATCTTCTCTGTGAATCCCCTGCAAGTTAGAGACATTCCTCCGGGTAGGACTTTTGTACGTCTGGCTGACCGAGGAAGAATTCTTCGCTGGAGTCACAGTTCTAAGCTGGCAGGTCACGCGGGTGCTCGTAAGACCCAAGATCTAATCACCCGTCAGTTCTGGTGGCCCACACTACCCAAATACGTTATGGACTTAGTCTCCTCCTGCACAGTATGCGTAGCAAATAAAGTTGCTCACTCCAGACCTGCTGGCCTGCTCCAACCACTGCCTGTGCCCGTTGCCCCGTGGCAACATGTCGCTATGTACTTTGTCACGGATCTTCCTTCTTCTGCGAGTTGCAGTGTGACCTGGGTGGTGGTGGATCGATTTTCCAAAATGGCTCACATCATTCCCTTGACCGCCCTGCCGTCTGCTACGCGATTGGCTGACCTCTTCATACAACACATCTTCCGTCTGCACAGCTTGCCCCTGCATATTGTCTCAGACCGAGGGGTACAGTTCACCTCAAAGTTTTGGAGAGCACTCTGCGGCCTCCTCGGTGTAAAATTGGACTTCTCTTCGGCCTATCATCCCCAGTCCAATGGGCAAGTCGAGAGAGTTAACCAAATTATGGAGAACTATCTACGTCACTTTGTTTCCAGGCGCCATGATGATTGGGTGCAGTTGTTCCCATGGGCAGAGTTCTCTTATAACAACCACACCAGTGAGTCGACCACTTCCAGTCCATTCTTCATCGTCTACGGCCAACATCCTCGGATACCTCTTCCTGTTTCTACTATGTCCCAGGTGCCTGCAGCCGATTCAACCTTCAGGGACTTTCTAAAGATATGTCAACAGACCCGATATTCTATCCTGTTGGCGGTGGACCACATGAAGAGAAAGGCAGATACAAGAAGGCGGGCGCCCCCGCAGTTCCTTCCAGGTACTAAAGTCTGGCTGGCTTCTAGGAATATCCGGCTGAAGGTGCAGTCGTGCAAATTTTCCTCTAGGTTCCTTGGCCCCTTCGAAATCCTGCTACAGATCAACCCGGTATCCTTCAAGCCGTGGCTCCACCCTACCCTCAGGATTCCTAACTCATTTCACGACTCCCTGCTGAAACCTGTGGTCCTGAACCACTACTCCAGGACTCCTAGCTCCACAGTGGCCCCTGGCGGCTCATCGGGATCTTTCGAAGTAAAGAAGATTCTGGCTACCACGAAGGTGGGAGGAAGGACTCTTTATTTAGTGGATTGCAGGGGGTTCGGTCCAGAGGAGAGGTCTTGGGAGTCAGAGACCATTGATGCTCCTGTACTCGTGAGGAAGATTCTCTCCCGCTCTGGTCCAAAGAAGAGGGGGCGTAAGAGGAGGGATACTGTAACGTCTATGGCCACGGTCCGTCGTTCGGTCGTTAACCTCGACGACCGTGGCCATGGCCATCTTACCTCATTGCGTCGTTCTCCTGTGAAGCGCCGGTACTCACTTCCGGACTACGAGTGTCTCCGGCCTTAAAGGGCCAGTGCGCACATTTTTGCAGGAACTCTGCAATCTACCCCAGGGTGCCCTGGGATATAAAAAGGGCTCTGTCCTCTTGCTCTTTGCCAGAGCGTTGTTTGTTACCCATCGTTTGTCGTGCTTATGGTCCCCGTTTCTTCCAGTTTCCCACTGTACCTTGCTCCTGTATCCGTGCTACCTAGTTCGAGTGCCGTGCTGTGCTATTGCCGTGTTTTGCTACAGTCTATGCTTGACCTGCTATGCCTCACCTGACGACTTCCCCTGCCGCCTGGTCCTGGACTTGCCTGCTTTGCTACCGCCTACGATTGTCACAGGTACACTCGCTGAATTAATTGAACTCTGTACTTACCTGTTTGGCCAGCTGCCATACCGCTACGTGGTATAGCTCAGTGGGTCCACACCACGCATCGGGACACCTAATACCTCTTCCTAAGCCCTGTTGGACATGGTGATACCAAATATGTGTAACTTTTTCACTATTTTTTTAATAATAAAGCATTTGCTAAGGGGAAAATGTGGGTTTTTCATTTTTTTTCATTCGTTTTTTTAAATTAACTTTTTATAAAGTTATTACATGACTGTGAGCGCCGTGAAAAATAAAATAAAAAACCATGCAAAAAAAAAAATTGATGTTTTTTGTGAATCCTGCCTTAAAAAGATATGATTAAAAAGTGATCAAAAAGTCGCATGTACTCCAAAATGGTACCAATAAAAACTACAAGTTATCCCGCAAAAAAAAAGCCCTCATACAACTGCATCGGCGGAAAAATAAAAAAATAAATGGCTCTTCAAATATGGAGACACAAAAACAAATCATTTGTTTTTAAAAAGTGTTTTTACTGGATAAAAGTAGTAAAACATACAAAATCTATATCAATTTGGTATTGTTGCAATCGTTATTTATACCACACGGTAAACGGCGTAAATTTAGGATGCAAAAAAGTGTGGCGAAATTGAGGTTTTTTTCTATTCCCCCAATTTTTTTTTATAAAAGTTAATCAATAAATTCTATGTACCCCAAAATGCTGCTGTCACAAAATACAACTTGTCCTGCAAAAAAACAAGACCTAATACAGCTATGTCGACAAAAATAAAAAAGTTCTAGCTCTTTGAATGAGACGATAGAAAAATTTAATAAATAGCTTGGTCATTAAGGCCTAAAATAGGCTGGTCACTAAGGGGTTAAAGTCGGTGAATAATCTGATGTGTTTAAAATCTTTTTTTTTTTTTGTTCTCATAGCATTTCCCACATTCTAAACGAGATTATGGTTTCTACTTCATGTGAATTCTCTGCGGAGTTCTAAAATGTAAATTTCTTTGTAAAACATCTTTCACAAATAGAACATCAAAATGGCTTCTCCCCTGTGTGACTTCTCTGATGAGCCCTAAGCTTGCCTTTAGTAGTAAAACATTTACCACATTCTGAACACGAATATAATTTCTCTCCTGTGTGACTTCTCTTATGTTTAACAAGTCTTGATTTATCTGTAAAACATTTCCCACATTCTGAACATGAATACGGCTTCTCCCCTGTGTGACTTCTCTCATGTGTAACAATATGTGATTTATATGTAAAACATTTCCCACATTCTGCACATGAATACGGCTTCTCTCCTGTGTGAATTCTCTCATGTATAACAAGACTTGATTTATCTGTAAAACATTTCCCACATTCTGAACATGAATATGGCTTCTCCCCTCTGTGACTTCTGTCATGTCTAACAAGACTTGAGTTGTTTGTAAAACATTTCCCACATTCTGAACATAAATACGGCTTCTCTCCTGTGTGAATTCGCTCATGTATAACAAGATATGATTTATGTGTAAAACATTTCCCACATTCTGAACATGAATACGGCTTCCTTCCTGTGTGACTTCTCTCATGTCTAACAAAATATGATTTATCTGTAAAACATTTCCCACATTCTGAACATGAATACGGCTTCTCTCCTGTGTGAATTCTCTCATGTGTAACAAGATATGATTTATCTGTAAAACATTTCCCACATTCTGAACATGAATATGGCTTCTCCCCTGTGTGAATTCTCTCATGTATAACAAGGCTTGATTTATCTGTAAAACATTTCCCACATTCTGAACATGAATACGGCTTCTCCCCTGTGTGACTTCTGTCATGTCTAACAAGACTTGATTTATTTGTAAAACATTTCCCACATTCGGAACATGAATACGGCTTCTCTCCCGTGTGAATTCTCTCATGTATAACAAGATTTGATTTATCTGTAAAACATTTCCCACATTCTGCACATGAATATGGGGTCTCTCCTCTGTGATTTCTCTCATGTCTAACAAGACTTGATTTATCTGTAAAACATTTCCCACATTCTGCACATGAATATGGTGTCTCTCCTCTGTGACTTCTCTCATGTCTAACAAGACTTGATTTATCTGTATAACATTTCCCACATTCTGAACATGAATACGGCTTCTCTCCTGTATGATTTCTCTTATGTGTAACAAGATATGATTTATCTGTAAAACATTTCCCACATTCTGCACATGAATATGGTGTCTCTCCTCTGTGACTTCTCTCATGTCTAACAAGACTTGATTTATCTGTATAACATTTCCCACATTCTGAACATGAATACGGCTTCTCCCCGGTGTGAATTCTCTCATGTTTAACAAGATGTGATTTTTTTGTAAAACATTTCCCACATTCTGAACATGAATATGGCTTCTCTCCTGTGTGACTTCCCTCATGTTTAACAAGATGTGATTTATCTGTAAAACATTTCCCACATTCTGCACATGAATATGTCTTCTCTCCTGTGTGACTTCTCTCATGTCTAACAAGAGCTGATATATATTTAAACAATTTCCCACATTCTGCACATGAATATGGCTTCTCTCCTGTGTGAATTCTTCTGTTTGTTAGAAGACCTGAGATTTTTGTGACCTGTTTACCACAATGAAACCTTTTACCCCCTTTCTGAGCTGTAATTGTGGTAACAATCTGTGATTGGTCAGGAGAAGATTCCTCATGATTAGTGAAATTATATGATAGATCTGTACTGTGAAGTCCTGGATGTAGATTAAGGGTAATGGGGTTTTCTCCTGAAGACTGCTGCATCATATCTTCATCTTTATAATTTAGCAATAACGTGAAGTTTCCCTCAGAGATTTTACTGGGATTTTCTGTTAGGATTAAAAAAAAAAATTGATCTTGTTTCACAATAGAAAAGTTGACAAATTTATAACATTCGTATTAGACTGGAAACACACATGCAGTGTTTTGAGCCAAAGTCAGAAATGGATCAAGCAGGAAGAAGTTTAAGCCATGACTTTTGACTCCATTCCAGCCTTATAACACTTTGTATAACACTTTAAAATAAATCCATGACAGTCCAGGATTTCTGGTCCTCCACTATTAATTTATTACCTAAAGCTTGACTTAATAAAATTATATTTTTTGAAAAGCAGAGCCTTGTCTGGCAATGAAGGCTGTTCTTTGCCAACACATGTGGCTGTTTAAATACTAATGAGGCATACACAATCTTAACTTAATATTGTTACAGTCTAATCTTGGCCGCAGTCTACATTTAACAAGATAATGTGTCATGTGACAAATCACAGGATGAATTCATGGACATGATAATGAGGTCTGCATATCCAAATGGCTGAACAGTCACCGAAACTCAATTTTATAGAACATCTGTGGGATGTAGTGGAATAGGCAGAGTGAAGTTAATAATCAGAAGCTGGAATAAAGGTTTCCAGTACATAGTAATATCATTTCACTAAGAATTCAGGCTGTTCTAAGGGGAAAGAGTGTTCTGTCAAGTACTGATAATGTGAACCTAATGAAATGAAGTGGCCTCATTCACGTTTTAGTCATGTGACAATTTAATAGTAAATTGTTCTTCTATTTCTCTGCCAACCTATATGTATTTGGTCTTGTTTTCTCAAAACATATAGGGCTTAAAATAAGTGATATATTTAACTGTGAAGGAGTGGGAGAGTCGGAGAGGAGAAAACTCAGCTGGATGTTTTAAAACGTCCTTGCAGAGATAGGTGTGGACCACCAGGACATTTATAATCTATGGGCAGTCAGCAACTGGTTAAAATAGGTGCTTCCTAATAATCATGGCTCTGTTTTTTTTAATCCAATATAAAAACCACATCTTTAAACCCACTTTGAAAACTTCATAAAGACCCTTAAAGCGAACCTAATTTTTAGACGACTTTTCAGAATAATTTGTCATATGTCTGTACAGGAGCAATAACACTATTTCTGGCCATTACATGACTTGTATCTGGTATTCTTTAGCAGTTTTCCCTCTGCAGGCTCTATCTTTAAATCTCAGTTTTCCCTGAGGTAGTGGATGGAGCCTAACTGCTATCATGTCTTCTATACAATGCACACAGAGCAGAGAGCCACCCTGGTCTACTATCTCACTGTAGGACATCCTTAGAAGCTGCAGCAGCATGGAGAACATCATACAGAAGTAAGCAGCAGTGTAGCGGAAAATCCAGCACAGAGGTGACATATAACTCTTACCAGCAGCCTATGTCTACTCTCTCTGCTTCTGCTCCCCCTCTCCTCTTCGAAGACTTTTATTGACAACAGCATCTGTGTCTTTGTGCTCCTGCTCCCTCCTTCTGATTGCCCTTCTTTTCCCATAGACTTCTATAAGCAGCAGCGTCCGTGTGTCTCTCACCTAGTGGCACTAACTGTAGTGTCCATCGGGTTTACTTACCTCCCGACGCACGCAGCCATGGATCTGTGAGCACTGGTCCCAATTTCCTTCCTAGGAGACGCCAGCGCTCATTTCACCTCCGGTCCGCTGTGTCCCGTAGGGTGTGCGCGCACGCTCGTGCCCGCTCTTAAAGGGCCAGCGTGCACATGAAAACAATCATCATCAACTCACATGATTTCCTGAACTGTAAGAAAGCCCCTGCCCTTCTGATCCTTGCCTGAGCGTTGTTTGTAGTATCCTAGTTTGTCTAAGCAAATGGTCTCCAAGTGTTTTCCAGTTCCCAGTTCCTGTATCCCGTGCTATCCTGGTCAAGTGCCGTGCTGTGCTGTAGACCACGCCTGTCGTGCTACTCCACACCTGACGTCTACCTGCTGCTTAGTCCCAGCCGAGCCTGCCTTGCTACTGTCCGAGCTGCCACAGGTACCTTGTACATACTATAGATTGTGACCTGCGCCCTGTTGGCCAGCTGCCATACCGCCAAGGCGGTACAGCCCAGTGGGTCCTCGAATCCTATGTGACGCTAACTTCACATAGAATTTTCATGGATAAATGCTAAACTATAACAGTAAGTAAATTACAAAGTTGATATATATCAGGAATACTATTAGATTACCACAAGTTGTTTGAACAGTTAGTGTCCATTTAAAGAAGACATGTTCCAAAAAGCTATTTAGTGTATAGTAGATAGCGGAGATCTGATTGCTGGATATTGCAGACTAAGGTTGCACTATGGAAATATCCAGAAGACAACATGCCCCCTTGTGACTTGTGTGCAGAGTTGTCATAGGGCCCTCTGTGTTTTCTAATAGCTCCTCAATTCATGTTCCAGGCTCATATTAAATATAGAATTATAATGAGGATCTTTCTTCTCAGCTGTTATTATTAGAAGATTTGTAATAGAAGAACCAAATAAATGACAAAGTACAAAAAAAATAACCAAAATATGTGTTTTTTCATTTCGATTGTCTCCTAAAATGATGTTTAACCGGTTGAGGACTGCCCACTGTGTATACATGGTGCAGGTTTAAGTTTGCTGCCTGAGTGATTGAGCAGCTAAATGTCGGGTGCCCGGCCGTCAGAGACTGCCAAGGACCCTGGAAAGAAGACAAAAGTATTTTTTACCACTTGTCTTCTCTGCACTCACGTACACAACGCTCAATGAGCGCTGCTGCATCTATTGATCCCGGTGGTCACGTGACTAGTCACATGATCGCCGAGAAGCCGGTACTAGGAGGCTGCTGCTGTATCTTACTAGAATAAGCACAGCCCTATCACGAACAATAGTCACTATAACAGGGCTGATCTCCCCTATTGTAAAGCACCAGTTACAGAGGAAAAGTATAGTGTAAAAAAAATAAAATGAAATAATAAAAGTTCCCCAAATGCCTTTTCTGATGGAAAGGCCATAAAAATAAAAGTTAAAAAACAAACAAAAATAAATGAAGTAAAAATGACACATGAACCCCTACCTTAACGCATTGTCACCTACATGTAGGTAAAAAGCGTTATAGTGAAGTATGGAGCACGCTCACGGGCTGAGCAGGCTCCATACTCAACAAGTATCGGCTGTGTAATATAGCCGACACCTTACTGCAACGGGTGGAATCAAAGATCACTTGATTCCGCCCGTTTTATGTTATTTAACCCACACGGTGAACGCTGTACAAAAAAATTTAAAATATAATTAAAGACGCCAGAATTGTTGTTTTTTTGTCACCTTAGCTCCCCCAAAAAAAGCGTTCAAAAAATTCACATGTATCGCAGAATGGTATTAATAAAAACTACAGCTCGGCCCGCAAAAAAATAAGCTGTCACACCGCTCAATCAAGCAAATTTTTAGTTTTATCTCAAAATTGTTAATTTTCTTAACAAATAAAAAGGAGAAAAAGCTCCCCAACACTTGTAAAGAAAATTCCCTAGAGTACGGAAATACCCCATATGTGCTCGTAAACTTCTCAGAAGAGAAGAAGCACAGATTCGATGGATTTGTTTCTGGGAGCCATGTTTAATTTGCAAAACACCTTTGGGTTCCAAAACAGTGGAAACCCCCCAAAAGTGACCACATTTTGGAAACGACACCTTAAGACATTTATTAGGTGTGTAGAGCATTTTGATCCCACAGGTGTTTTTCCAGAAATTAATGCGCTGGGGATGGTAAAAAGTGAAAATTGTAATTGTTCCACAGATATGCTATTTCAGAGTCCAATATGTTGTGCCCAGCTTGTGCTATTGGAGACACACACCCCAAAAATTGTTAAAAGGGTTCTTCCGGTTATAGCATTACCATATATGTGGTAGTAAACTGCTGTTTGGGCACAGTGTAGGGCTCAGTATTGAGGCAGCATCTTTTGGCTTTTGGAGCCTGGATTTTGCTTGGTAGTAGCTCTGTTTGGGGTATTACTGGTGATTCAGTTTATAATGTGGAGGCATATGTAATATGTGAGGAGTACATCAGGGTATATGTAATATGTGAGGAGTACATCAGGATATATGTAATATGTGAGGAGTACATCAGGATATATGTAATGTCACGCGCACAGGGTATGTGAACTCACTAGGCCGCTCCGCCGTAGCGGGGAGGCAGCTGATCAGGTCACAGTCTATGCTGAAGTAAATGGCAGACAGTAATGCCTGGGTACCTGAAATAGTCCGGGCGGTGGCTGTGGCTTCAGCACGGATGGAGGCAGGTGCGGCAAGTGGCGCCAGACGTGGCGGGCAGTATCCGATGAAGCGGTAGACACTTGACATGGCAGATGACACTTGGCGTGGCAGAAGACACTTGACGTGGCAGATGACACTAGACGTGGCAGATGGCACTTGACTTGGCAGATGGCACTTGACGTGGCAGATGGCACTTGACGTGGCAGATGGCACTTGACGTGGCAGATGGCACTTGACGTGGCAGACACAGGAACAATACGGAATACAGGAACGGTAACAGGGCACGGGTAACAGCTGGAACGGGAGACACTAAGGGACCATTTGCGAGACAGACTGGGAAAGACTAACAACGCTCAGGCATCGGAGGCTGGACCCCTCTTATAGCCCAGGGCACTCACGGGTCAAAGGTCGTTCAAGAGGAGGAGGCTGGGGCCAGCGCTTGCCGACTCGTGGCTGTGGCTGTCAGCGGGAGGCTAGAGCGGACAGCCCGCAGCCACGGACATTACACAATCCCCCCTCTTACGCCCCCTCTTCTTGGGACTGGAGCGAGAGAGGAACTTTTTTAGAAGAGTAGGGGCATTGAGGTTCTCCTCTGGTTCCCAGGACCTCTCTTTGGGACCAAACCCCCTCCAATCCACCAAATAAAAGGTCTTTCCTCTCACTCTCTTGGTGTCCAAGATCTCCTTGACCTCAAAGATGTCCGAGGAGCCGCTGGGAGTAACCGCAGGGCTGGGAGTCTTGGAATAGCGGTTTAGGATCACAGGCTTCAGGAGGGAGACGTGGAAGGAGTTGGGAATCCTGAGGGTAGGAGGCAGCCGAAGCTTGTAGGCGACAGGGTTGATCTGCTGCAGGACCTCGAATGGTCCAAGGAACCTGGGAGCGAACTTGTATGAGGGCACCTTCAAGCGAATGTTCCGAGAGGATAGCCAGACTTTAGTCCCCGGAAGATACTGAGGCGGCTCTCTTCTCTTAGTATCTGCCTTTCGCTTCATGCGATCTACTGCCAGCAAAATAGAGGACCGGGTCTGTTGCCAGATTTGCAGGAAGTCCCCATATGCAGAGTCAGCAGCGGGAACCTGAGATGAAGTCGACACCGGAAGAGGGACTCTGGGATGTTGACTGTACACGATGTGAAACGGAGTGGAAGTGGTGGACTCACTTGTGTGGTTGTTATATGAAAACTCAGCCCAAGGAAGAATCTGTACCCAGTTATCGTGCTGAGAAGAGATGAAGTGGCGGAGATAATTTTCAATGATCTGGTTGATCTTCTCAACTTGCCCATTGGATTGGGGGTGATAGGCAGAGGAAAAATCCAAACTCACATCCAGGAGTTTACAGAGTGCTCTCCAGAATTTAGAGGTAAACTGAACCCCCCGGTCAGACACAATGTGAAGAGGCAAGCCATGCAAGCGAAATATGTGCTGAATGAAGAGACTCGCCAGTCGGGGAGCAGAAGGTAGGCCGGTCAGCGGGATAAAATGTGCCATCTTAGAGAACCGGTCCACCACCACCCAGATGGTGTTGCATCCTGCTGAGAGAGGAAGGTCTGTGACGAAGTCCATAGTGATGTGTTGCCAGGGGGCAACTGGGTACAGGCAGAGGTTGAAGCAGGCCGGCAGGCTTGGAGTGAGTCACTTTATTAGAGGCACACACCGTGCAAGCAGAGACAAAGTCCAGAACATCCTTAGGTAGCGTGGGCCACCAAAAGTGACGAGCAATCAGGTCTTGGGTTTTACGGATGCCGGCGTGCCCAGCTAGTTTAGAACTGTGTCTCCAGTGGAGAATTCTATTTATGTCTGCCAACCGAACAAAAGTTCTCCCCGGAAGGATATTTCTAAGCTGCACAGGATTGGCGGTGACAACGCAGGATGGGTCTATGATCGTCTGAAGGCACTCCACCGTGTCTTCCGTCTCAAATGATCTGGACAGGGCATCGGCCCTCACATTCTTGTCAGCGGGACGGTAGTGGAGCAGAAATTGGAAACGGGTGAAGAACAGTGACCACCTGGCTTGACGAGGATTCAGTCTTTGAGCGGACTGAAGGTAGGGGAGGTTCTTGTGGTCAGTGAAGATCAGGATGGGGTGAGCTGCGCCTTCTAAAAGATGTCTCCACTCCTCCAGGGCCAATTTGATAGCCAGTAGCTCCCGATCTCCAATGGAGTAATTGCGTTCAGCAGAAGAAAACAGTCTTGAGTAGTAGCCACATACTACTGCCTTTCCTTTGGAGCTCCTCTGGAACAGAAGTGCGCCTGCACCAACAGAGGAAGCGTCCACCTCTAATGAGAACTGCTGAGATACGTCAGGGTGATGGAGGATTGAAGCTGAAGTGAAGGCTTTCTTGAGGCTAATGAATGCGGACTCTGCCTCTGGAGTCCACACCTTGGCGTTTACGCCCTTCTTGGTAAGGGTAGAGATTGGAGCCGTCAGAGAAGATAAGTTCGGAATAAACTGCCGGTAGAAATTGGCGAAACCCAGGAACCGCTGTATGGCCCTTAGGCCTTGAGGACGTGGCCATTCCAGGACAGACTTTAGCTTCTCAGGGTCCATCTTAAGGCCTTGATCCGAGATGACGTAGCCCAGGAAGGGCAAAGACCTCTTTCAAAGGTGCATTTTTCTAACTTGGCATACAAGCGATTCTCTCTTAGTCGCAGGAGAACTTGACGAACATGCCTCCGATGGGTCATCAGATCTGGGGAGAAAATTAGAATATCATCGAGATAAACTACAACACACATATAGAGGAGATCTCGGAAGGTATCATTAATGAACTACTGAAATACTGCGGGAGCGTTACACAGTCCGAAGGGCATCACTAGGTATTCGTAGTGCCCATCGCGGGTGTTAAATGCCGTCTTCCATTCGTCACCCCGGCGAATCCGGATTAGATTATAGGCCCCCCGCAGATCTAGCTTGGAAATTTTTTTGGCTCCTCGTATGCGATCAAACAGCTCGGAAATAAGTGGCAACAGGTATTTGTTCTTGACCGTGATCTGATTGAGACCACGGTAGTCAATGCAGGGTCGGAGAGATCCATCTCTCTTTTTAACGAAGAAGAAGCCTGTCCCGGCCGGGGAGGAAGATTTTCGGATAAAATCCCTCTCCAAGTTCTCCTTGATATAGGCTGACATCGATAAAATCTCTGGCAAGGAGAGAGGATATACTCGTCCACGGGGAAGAGAAGCATTGGGAACCAGTTCAATGGGACAGTCATAATTCCGATGTGGAGGCAGCGTCTCAGCCTCTCGTTTGCAAAAGACATCCGCAAAACTGGCATACTGAGAAGGTAGATCGGAGAGTGACTGAGGCAGAGGGGGCACAACAGGACGGACTTGTGACAGGCAATGACTATGGCATCTGAAACCCCATTGAAGAACTTCTCCAGAACTCCAGTCGAGTGTCGGGGCATGTAGACGGAGCCATGGCAGACGCAGCAGGATAGGATCGATAGCCTTGGGTAGTACCAGGAAGGTGATCTGTTCTGAGTGAAGAGCTCCGACCCGTAGTGTCAACGGCTCAGTGAGGAGCATGATCGGATCAGGCAACGGTAGACCATTCACAGAGGCAACTGCCAGGGGTCTCTCCAGACGGACTGTGGGTAGTTGAAACCGATCCACTAGATCCTGGTGGATAAAATTAGAAGCCGCTCCAGAGTCAAGATAGGCGGAGGAAGGATGTGATGTCTGTCCAGTGACGATGGCCACAGGTATCGATAATTTGGAAGAGGTTTTAACGTTTGGAGACGTTCCACGTAGAGTTGCCTCTCCGACCAACCCTAGGTACTGGAGTTTCCCGGTTTCTGTGGGCATTGGCGCACAAAATGACCCTTGAGGCCACAATACATACAAAGTCCAGAGGAGCGTCTGCGCTGCTTCTCCTGTTCAGATACTCGGACTCTGTCTACCTGCATGGGTTCCTCAGGTAGCACACTAGGAGTGGACAATAGTGGTCTCTGGGCAGAGGGTGCTGGTCTGTGGGCCCGGCTCTCCTTACGAACCTCTTGAGAGCGCTCCCGGATTCTCATATCAACCCGGGTGGCTAACAGGATGAGGGCATCCAAGGTAGAAGGAAGGTCGCGGGCTGCCAGTTCGTCCTTGATGTGAGAGGACAGTCCCTGCCAGAAGGTCGCCACCAGTGCCTCATTGTTCCATGCCAGCTCGGCTGCTAGGGTACGGAAGGAGATCGCATACTCCCCTACTGTGGAGCCTTCTTGCTTGAGGGTCAACAGAGTGGCTGCGGCAGAGGATGTTCGACCCGGCTCCTCGAACACGGCACGAACGGACTGCAGGAACAAGGCTAGGTCCGAGGATACAGGTCCTTGTTGCTCCAAGATTGGGTTCGCCTAAGCGAGGGCCTTGGCAGCGAGGAGGGAGATAATAAATGCCACTTTGGCCTCCTCGTAGGGGAAGAGATGAGGCCGTAGCCTAAAATGCACCGTGCATGGATTGAGAAATCCTCTACATGCTCTGGGATCACCGTCGAAGCGAGGAGGAAGGGGCAGAGGAACTGAGGATCCGGAACAAACAGGGGGAGGAACAGGCAGTGGCACGTCAACAGCCTCAGGAGGAAGAACCGGAGGTGGAACAGCGAGTAGATCCAGGCCGACCAGGATAGAATTCACTGCCTCAAGGAGTTGATCCTGACGTGTGCGTAGGTCATGCATCTCTGTCTGAATCTTCTGTACTGGGGTCTTGGGCTGGCCAGAGGATTCCATGGCCTGAGCGTACTGTCACGAGCACAGGGTATGTGGACCCACTAGGCCGCTCCGCCATAGCGGGGAGGCAGCTGACCAGGTCACAGTCTATGCGGAAGTAAATGGCAGACAGTAATGCTTGGGTACCTGAAATAGTCCGGGCGGTGGCTGTGGCTTCAGCACGGATGGAGGCAGGTGCGGAAAGTGGCGCCAGACGTGGCGGGCAGTATCCGATGAAGCAGTAGACACTTGACGTGGCAGAAGACACTAGACGTGGCAGATGGCACTTGACGTGGCAGATGGCACTTGACGTGGCAGATGGCACTTGACGTGGCAGATGGCACTTGACGTAGCAGACACAGGAACAATACGGAATACAGGAACGGTAACAGGGCACGGGTAACAGCCGGAACGGGAGACACTAAGGGACCATTTGCGAGACAGACTGGGAAAGACTAACAATGCTCAGGCATCGAACTAGGGGGCTGGACCCCTCTTACAGCCCAGGGTACTCACGGGTCAAAGGTTGTTCAAGATGTCCGGCACCCTGCGTGCTCCGGCGGAGGTGAGTGGATGCAAGCGCTGGCGTCTCCGGAGGAGGAGGCTGGGGCCAGCGCTTGCCGACTCGTGGCTGCGGCTGTCAGCGGGAGGCTGGAGCGGACAGCCCGCAGCCACGGACATTACATGTAATATGTGAGGAGTACATCAGGGTATATGTAATATGTGAGGAGTACATCAGGGCATATGTAATATGTGAGGAGTACATCAGTGTATATGTAAATCATGAGGAGTACATCAGGATGTATATAAACGGTGAGGAGTACATCAGATTATATATAATCTGTGAGGAGTACATCAGGGTATATGTAATCTGTGAGCAGGGTATATGTAATGTGTAAGGAGAACAGCGGGGTATATGTAAACTGTGCGGAGTACATCGGGGTATATGTATTATGTGCGGAGTACATCGGGGTATATGTAATCTGTGAGGAGTACATCAGGATATATGTAATATGTGAGGAGTACATCAGGGTATATGTAATATGTGAGGAGTACATCAGGGTATATGTAATATGTGAGGAGCACATCAGGGTATATGTAATGTGTGAGGAGTACATCAGGGTATATGTAATATGTGAGGAGCACATCAGGGTATATGTAATGTGTGAGGAGTACATCAGGGTATATGTAATATGTGAGGAGTACATCAGGGTATATGTAATATGTGAGGAGTACATCAGGGTATATATAAGGTGTGAGGAGTACATCAGGGTATAATAAGAGGGTATAATAATGGGGTAAATAATACAATTCTACATAGATGTGTGTTACGCTGTGATGAATCCTTTATGCACAGGCCGGTGTCACACTGATAAATGCTGTGCTTTCCTATCCCCTTTTGGTCCACAATCTGCACCTTTGTGGTTTGGGGAGTTTTGCTGGGAAAGTGTTGTCCTGGTATAATACGGCCCCCTCGCTTCCAGCAGATATGTTCGGGCCCTTCTCTTCCTGGTTCCCAAATATTAGAGCCCTGATAATCGCCTCCTGAAACAGAAGGAAAGTTCCCCTTGGACCGGCTCATCTGCATATTTTTTCATCCTTGACTAATGGGAGCCATATCTTTTTTATTTTTTCATAGACGTAGTGGTTTGAGGGCTTTTTATTAGTACCATTTTGGGGTACGTGCAACTTTTTAAACACTTTTTATTCAATTTGTTTTAGGCAAACTGATCAAAAAAATGAATTATTTTTTTAATGTGGCGTTCGTTGTTCTGTATAAATCACGTTACCTTTATCCTGCCGGTTATTTTTTTGTTTTCTTGATTGAGCAGAGTAAAGGCTTATTTTTTGTGGGGCGAGCTGTAGTTTTTGTTAATACATACGACTTTTTGTTCACTTTTTATTACATTATTATTTAGCGCTAAAGTGACCAAAAAAAATAGCGATTTTGGCAGTTTCATGTTTTTTTTACGGTGTTCACAATGCGATTTAAATAATGTCATATTGTAATAATTCAGACTTTTTACGGAGGCGGTGATACCAATTTTGTTTATTTTTTACAATACTTTAAAAGGAAATGCGGGAAAAGATTTTTTTTACATTTTTTGTACACCACTAAAAAAAATTTTTAACACTTTTTATTAATCCCTGCACGGGATTTGAACCAGCGATCGTCAGACATACTAATGTATTGAATTATTGTCATTTTTACAGGCTCCTGGTGCCCCCCAAAATCTGATGCTAAGCCTAGTGCATGACCGGAGTCATAGATCACCTTGTAGAGAACTTCTATGTGCAGTCACAGCTCCCTCAGCTCCGGCACTATGTATAACACATTGTCTGACGTGTTACTGTAATGTAGAACTAAGGAGGAACCCCACCTTACCAAACCTCCCAATTCACTTTCTAAATTCATTATTACTGACCTCTGGTAACACCTCCTGGAATTTCCTCCTCCACTTCACTCTTACACGGGTGATCGCCCCTCACCCGCTCTTCTTCCGCTTCATCCTCCACTTTAATATTAGTCAGATCTTCCCCCTGATATCACATATGTAATAATTCAGTACAATACAACAGAGTGCGAAGAATCTAACAGATCAACATAAGAAACCACCAAAATCTATGACCCCATCTATGACCGCAGGACCATAAAGCTCCACACCCCCCTATATAGATGTGGTATAGGGCTCAGCTTCACCTACCTGATGATTCTCTGGCACATTGTGATTTTCCTCTGCACAGTCCTGGGAATACAGAGGACTGGGACTTCTCTCTGGTGGATTTCTCCTACTGGATCCATCTGTAGGAAACACACAGTGATGGAATAGGTTATTTACATGGGATGATGAGATGATGGGAGTGCTATCTAGGTGACCCTCAATAGAGGTTTGTCTTTACAACTAATGAACGTCCCCCCCTCCTTACACTGATCAGCCACTACATCCGTCTCCTCTTCTGCTTCATCTTTAACCTCAACCTTAATATCAATCAGATTTTCACCCTAAACGGGCAAGAATATTTTTTTCAAATGAACTTGGGTTAAATGACTTTATAGCAGAGGTGTAGTTTGGATCTTCAGCACCCGGGGAAAAGATTCAGTTTGCCCCCCAACATCTCCTTCTCCCTCGCCATGTTTGCTTTCTCTACCAATCAATGAGGTGTCATTTTTTTTTAATGTAACGAGTATAAAACCATTTGTACATTTTACAAGCGATATAGTTCTAGAAGGAAGTTACCAGAACAATAAATGAAAATAAAATAAATGAATGAGGTAAGTGCCGGACTACAACAGATTGTATAACGGAGGCTAATGAGACTACATGGTGACATAATGATCAGCCTTCTCTCGTAGATAGTGTCACACCCCCTGTAATTAGTGCCACACAGCCCCCCTGTAGTTACTGCCACACAACCCCCTATTGTAGATACTGCCACACCCCCCGCCTTGTAGTTACTGCCACACACACCCTTGTAGATACTGCTATATAAACAGCCCCTCCTTGCAGATACTGCCACACAGCCCCCCTTGTAGACACTGCCACACCCCCCTTGTAGATACGGCTATATAAACAGCCCCTCCTTGCAGATACTGCCCCACAGCCCCCCTTATAGATACTGCAACACACTCCCTTGTAGATACTGCTATATAAACAGCCCCTCCTTGCAGATACTGCCATACAGTCCGTTGTAGATACTGAAACACACTCTCTTGTAAATACTGCTATATAAACAGCCCCTCCTTGCAGATACTGCCACACAGCCCCCCTTGTAGATATTGCCACAGACACCCCTAGGAGATAGTACTACACCACCCCTTGTAGAGTGCCAAACGCCCCCTGTAGATAGAGCCACACCCCCCCTTGTAGATCCTGCCACACAACCTCCCTTAAAGATACTGCCACACAGCCTCCCTTGTACATACTGCCACACAGCTCCTTTGTAGATAAGGCCACACTCCCCCCTAGGAGAAAATGCCAAACACCCCCAGTAGATAGTGCCACACACACACCCTTGTAGATAGTGCTATACCCCTCTCCCTGTAGATAGTGCCATTGGGGCTCCCTCTAGTAGTGGAAACCTGGAGGAGCCCCTGACGTCACTGTCCATATATGGATAGTGACGTCAGGGGCTTCTCCAAGAGCAAAATCCCTGGCCAGAACGTCTGCAGGGCTCTGGCCGGGGTTTTTACTCCAGGAGGAGTCCTTAATGTCACTGTCCATATATTCTACATTTCAAGAAAGGGAACCCACAGTGAAGACCCTCATCTTTTATTAGTCACACAAAGTACCTGTATTAAGGAAAACAACTACTCCAAGTTTTCTCTCCACAAGGGATGGGAAACCACTGAGGTGTTGGAGGAAGCTCTACGGTTTTATAACACCAAGTTTCCTTTAACCCGGTCCGGTTATGAAGAATGAGAAAATAAAAATATATGATTACATTTAGTTAATTGGTTTTCAGTGAGCCCATGACCGCACCATTAGAGAGACTGCCTCCCTCCTGGACAGGAAACAGAAGCTCTATAAAAAGAGGGAACACCCCCATCCTCCTCTGCAGCAAGACTCATGGACCTATTAGGACAAATACGTCAATATTTTTAAATGAAGACGACCCTCACTGACCTCCTCAATATATACAATAATCAGCCATAACATTAAAACCACTGACAGGTGACGTGAAGAACATTGACAATGCACCTGACAAGGGAGGAGATATTTGGCAGCAAATGAACAGTTTTTAAAGTTGATGTGTTGGAAACATGGACAGATAAAAGAATATGAGCGACTTTGACAAGGGCTAAATTGTGATGGCTAGACGACTGGGTCACAGAATCTCATAAATGGAAGGTCTTCTGGGGTGTTCCTAGTATGTAGTGGTTAGTAATTATCAAAAGTGGTCCAAGGAAGGACAACTGGTGAAAGGGTCATTGATGTGCGTGGGGAACAAAGGCCTGGCCGTCTGGTCCGATCCCACAGGAGAACTACTGCAGAACAAACTGTTCAAAAACATAATGCTGGCTATGATTGAAAGGTGTCAGAACACACAGAGCACCTCTCATTGTGGCCAGCCACGTCTACACAAGCGCCATTTTGCAGGAGCGCCTCTCATTGCGGCCAGCCGCATCTACACAAGCGCCATTTCACAGGAACCAGCATACTACAGTGCCTGAGGAATGTCAAGGATATGACTGAAACATTACTGGCAAAATAATAAATATCTACCTTGAAAATTACTCCCGTTGGTATACATTGTATCTTCTTCATACCTTACTGGGTTTGGCCCCTACGTATGCACCTACCTGAGGACCTGGTGCTATCTAGCCCTCGATAGAACACACAGAGCATTTCAGCTCGCTGCATTTAGGGCTGCATCACTGCGGACTAGTCCTAGTGCTGATATCTGTCGTCTGGCAAAAGCTTCTACAATGGACATCAGAAATGGACCATAAAGCAATGGAAGAAAGTTGCACGATCTGATTAATCAAGTTAACTTTTACATCAAACGTACGGCCAGGTGCGTGTGCGTTGCTTTCCTGGGGTAGAGATGGGAAGAACTACTGTAGAACAAATTGCAGAGTGGCTGGCGACTGAGGAAGTGAGATGCTTTGGCCAATGTTCTGCTGGTAAAACTTGGGTCCTGGCATTCACGTAGATGTTATTTTGAAACATACCACCTACCTAAACATGGTCATATATCAAGTAAACCCCTTCATGGCAGCAGTATTGTCAAATGTCAGTGGCCTCTTTTTTAGCAGGATAATGTGCCCTGCCGCACTGCAAACATGTTCCTTCAACCATTCCTGAATAATGACAAAGAGTTCAATGACTTCAAAGTGTTCAGGGCTCAAAGTGTTCACTTCAACTCCAAATTCCCCAGATCTTAATCCGATCAATCATCTGTAGGACACGCTGGAAAAACAAGTCCGATCCATGGAGGCCCCACCTCACAACTTACAGGACTTAAAGGATCTGCTGCTAACGTCTTGTGCCAGATACAACAGGAACCTTCAGAGTGTTTTGTTGGCACGAAGGGGCCATACACAATATTAGGAAGGTGGTTTTAATGTTATGGCTGATGGGTGTATATCTTAGGCTCTGTGCAAACCCAGTTTTGAGCCTTCCATCTGAGTTACACATCAAGAGGACTCCCGAAGTATACCTTCCACGGAAAGCTGCAACGTATCTCACTCAATAGACATACAATGAGATATGTGGCCTATACAGCCCATTTCCCCACGCAGGCAGCGCTTCACTGAACAATACACAGTATAGGGGAACAAGGATGATCTTTACTACTCCCATGCGGAAGATGCAGTCAGTGTAACAGAGGTAAACAGTGATCACCCCACCTCGCCTTCACCTCTTCCATACTCCTCCTTGTTCCCCACATACTATGTATAGTTCATAGAAACAATGCCTGTCATGCTGTATGTATTGTAGTTTGTTCCACTCTTGCAGCCGCCTCATTCGGGGAGTATGTATTTTGCCCAGCTATGAGGTGCGGGCCGGAAGTGGGGGGAGTGTTCTTGTCTGTGGCACGAGCACCGCAAGGTGGACATGACTAAGCATGAGCCGGGGGCACGATATATACTGCTGTGCTGGTGTGGCGAGGAGAAGGGGGTCACATCCACCGTGCACACTGCAGGCTCTATTGTCTCTGTTCTAGAGAATGTTATTCAAGGAGCAAGATCAGGTCAACCTCTTCCGATCCTCCGAGGCGGAGATACACAGTATTGCAAGGATTGATTTAGCCCAAGGAAGCTCCAGTGATAACGGTTACATAGTTACATCGTTTGTACGGTTGAAAAAAGACATGTCCATCAAGTTCAACCAAGGGATGGGAAAGGGGAAGTAAAAAATGTCTACACATAGGAGCTAATATTTTTTTGTTCTAGGAAATTATCTAAGCCTTTTTTAAAGCCATCTACTGTCCCTGCTGTGATGGCTCCTGCGGTAGGCTATTCCATAAATTCACCGTTCTCACAGTAAAGAAGGTTTGTCGCCTCTGCAGGTTGAACCTTTCTTTTTCCAGACGGAGGGAGTGCCCCCTTGTTTTTTGAGGGGGTTTTACATGGAACAGGATTTCACCATATTTTTTGTATGTGCCATTCATATATTTATATAAGGTAATCATGTCAACCCTTAGTCGTTTTTTCTCAAGGCTAAATAGGTTTAGTTCTTTTAATCTTTCCTCATAACTTAAATTCTCCATGCCCCCTATTAGCTTTCCTTGCTCTTCTTTGTATTTTTTCAAACTCCAGGGCATCCTTTCTATGAACTGGAGCCCAGAACTGGACTGCATATTCTAGATGAGGCCTCACTAATGCTTTGTAAAGTGGTAATGTTAAATCCCTGTCCCGCGAGTCCATGCTTCTTTTGATACACGACAATATTTTGCTGGCCTTTGAAGCAGCTGATTGACACTGCATGCTGTTATTTAGTTTATGATTTACAAGTACACCCAGATCCTTCTCAACAAGTGACTCCCCTAGGACATATGATGCATGCAGGTTGTTCGTACCCAGGTGCATAACTTTACATTTACCTACATTAAACTTCATTTGCCAAGTGGACGCCCAAACACTTAGTTTGTTTAAATCTGCCGGCAATTCACAAACATCTTCCATAGTCTGAACTACTGTATATTGCATAGCTTGGTGTCATCTGCAAAAATAGAAATAGTGCTATTAATCCCATCCTCTATATCATTAATAAATAAGTTGAATAATAGTGGTCCCAGCACTGAACCCTGGGGTACACCACTTATAACTGGGGACCATTCAGAGTAGGAATCATTGACCACAACTCTCTGGATACGGTCCTTGAGCCAATTCTCAATCCAATTACAAACTATATTTTCTAAACCTATAGTCCTTAATTTACCCATTAGACGTCTATGGGGGACAGTGTCAAATGCCTTTGCAAAGTCCAAAAACACTATATCCACAGCGGCCCCTCTAACTAGGCTTCTGCTTACCTCTTCATAAAAAAATTAGGTTGGTTTGACAGCTTCTATCCTTTGTAAAACCGTGTTGGCTGTCACTTATAATACTATTTATTGTCACATAATTCTGTATATAGTCCCTCAATAGCCCCTCAAACATTTTCCCCACAATTGATGTTAAGCTTACTGGTCTATAATTACCCGGCGAAGACCTAGAGCCCTTTTTGAAAATAGGCACATTTGCCCTGCGCCAGTCCCTTGGCACTATACCAGTCATGAGAGACTCTCTAAATATTATGAAGAGGGTGACAGAAATAACTGAACTAAGCACCTTAAGAACTCTAGGGTGTAACCCATCTGCTCCCGGGGCCTTGTGTACGTTTATTTTATTTAATTTAGCTTGCACCATATCTACATTCATCCAATTCAGTATATCAACTGATATATTAACAGCACTGGCAGCGGCTACATCAGCTGCTCTTTCTTCTGTTGTATATACAGAACGGAAGAACCCATTTAGTAACTCTGCCTTCTCTTGATCCCCTGTGACCAACTCCCCATTACCACTATCTAAGGGTCCTACATATTCAGACCTTGGCTTTTTTGCATTTATATGCTTGAAGAATTTTTTAGGATTTGTTTTACTATCCTTGGCCACCTGCCTTTCATTTTGTATTTTTGCTGATTTTATTATCTTTTTACAGATTTTATTAAGCTCTTTATATTTTACAAAGGCTACAGCTGTACCCTCAGATTTGTATTTTTTAAATGCCCTTTTTTTGTCACGTATTGCCCTTTTTACAGAAGGTGTAAGCCATGTGGGGTTTAATTTTAGTCGTTTATACTTGTTACATGTAGGAATACATTTTGCACTATAATTACCAAAAGTAGATTTGAAAATCTCCCATTTATCATTTGTTCCATTATTTGACATTAGTTCTTCCCAGTCCATATCCTGAATTGCCGCCTCATCCTGGGGAAATTGGCCTTCTTAAAATTAAGTGTTTTTGCCCTCCCAGCCTGTGTTTGTTTTTTACAGTATAGGTAAAATATAACTATATTATGATCACTGTTACCGAGGTTTTCACGAACATTGACATTCCCAACAAGCTCTGCATTATTAGAAATGACCAGATCCAACAGAGCTTCACCTCTAGTTGGGTCTTCCACAAACTGGCCCATAAAATTTTCCTGCAACAGGTTGAGGAAATGTCTCCCCTTTGCAGTTGAAGCCGAACCATGACACCAATTAATATCCGGGTAATTAAAATCTCCCATTATCACTACAGTACCCGCCTGTGCAGCCCGCTCCATCTGTTTATATAGCTGAACTTCCATCTCCTCAATTATATTGGGGGGTCTATAGATTACACCAAAAGTAATTTTTTCAGTGTTTACCTCCCTTTGTAATTCCACCCACAAGGTTTCAACCTCCTCACAATCTTCACCCTCTAATGTCTCATTCACACTCACCTTCATATCGCTTCTCACATACAGACATACACCACCACCTTTCCTATTTGCCCTGTCTCTCCGAAACAGTGTAAAACCCTGTAGATTTACAGCCCAATCATGTGAAGAGTCCACCCATGTTTCAGCAACACCAACTATATCTATATTTTCTTCCAGTATCAAGGCCTCCAGCTCCCACATTTTGCTTGCTAGACTTATGGCATTTGTGAACATACACTTTAACTTGCCTTTAAATGTTCACTTCTAGTATCAGAAATGTGATTATTTGACATTTGGGCTTTTTTATTTTCACTGTTGTTTTGTAACGAAAGGATCTCCTTATCTTGTTGCCTAGTCCTCTCCCCACCGTCTGTTTCTCCCCCACCAATATAGTCTGACCCCTCTCTAACGTAACTACCCCTTTATTTTCTACATTGGCCTCCCTCCTCAGCCCTAGTTTAAACACTCCGCTACCCCAGCTAGAATTCTCTCCCCTAGAACAGCGGACCCCCTTCCATTTAGGTGCAAATCATCTGCAGAATACAGTTTGTACCCCAATGAAAAGTCAGCCCAGTGCCCTAGGAACCCAAAGCCTTCTCCTCTACACCAAGACTTAAGCCATGCATTTAACTCCCTGAGCTCCCGCTGTCTTTCCTGTGATGCGCATGGCACAGGCAGTATTCCTGAGAATACTACCTTGGAGGTCCTTCCCTTCAGCTTGTAGCCTAGTTCTTTAAAATTATTCTTAAGGCTCCTCCACCTACCATTTATTCTGTCGTTGGTACCGACATGGACCACAACAGCTGGATCATCACCAGCCCCTCCCAGCAATTTGTCCACCCGTTCCACCACATGCCGAACCCTGGCACCAGGGAGACCGCAAACCATTCGGTTGAGGCAGTCTTGGCGACAAATTGTTCTATCCGTCTTTCTGATTATAGAATCCCCTACAACTATCAATTGTCTTGGCTTACCTGCATTACCATCCCGCCGACTACTAGATGGGCTGTTCTCCCGGCTGTTAGGGAGATCAGTATCCACTAGGGCTGCCATTTCTGAGACCGACAACATCGCATCATCACCCAACTTGGCAATTTTGCTTGGAATGTCAGAAACCGGATTGGCCTTCCTTTTCTTTGACCCCTTTCTACTGCCCCTACTACATTAACCCAGCTACTTACCTGATCCTGCTCACCCATGTCTTCACCCTCCAGTTCTAACCCACTAACTGCATGCTCCGTGAGCAGCAAGCTCAGCTCAAGATTGTCTATCCTCCTCAGTGTTGCATTCTGCTCCTCCAGATCTCTAATGCGAGCTTCCAGGTGAACAACATGCTCACATCTGCCACAGAGATATTCACCCTGGAACTCCGGCTCCAGTTGTGTATACATATGGCAAACTGTGCACTGAAGAAAACCTCCAATCTTGCTATCCATTATCCAAGTTACAACAAAACAGTGAACAATTGTCAAAGTAAAAGAAAAGAAGAGTACTTACTGGGGCTTCAACTCCTCTTTTCAACTCCGGTTTTAAAACTCCACTTGGATCACAAGCCACTTCAACCACCAAGCTCAGAAATAGAAAGCTCAAAATTAGTTCTACTGGCTAATTTATACCACCTGTGTCCAGTTAACCCCTTCCCCCTAGTCAGCTGCTCAGCTGGAACGAATCTGCAATGGAGCTTCTCACATTATCCGTTTAACGGAGTCCTGTGACGGATGCCATATAGTGCCATCTGCCACATATAGGCCCCCATTGTAAAAAAAAATAAATTATGTTTAGGGTATATGTTTTTTACTGGACTCCGCAGAATGGAATATTGTAGTGTAGTACGCTATTCTATACAGTTGTATTGCTGACGTATATCAGCCCGACGAAGGCCAAACAGATGGTTGAATGAGACGCCTCAGGTAATGGTTCAAGGTATGGCCATAAGATTTCTTATATACAAAGATATTAAAATAATCTTATGGGCCAGTAACAGATGTGTATCAACTATGAATAATATGGTGGCAATGTATACTGCAGATAATACAATAATGTTAGTAGAAGAGAAGAATTTCTCCTTGTTGTTTACTAAACCTTTCTTACTAAGAGTGATAGAATCAGGAGAGGAGGGAAATGTAGGAGAACTTCACTATGGAATGACCACTTGCTCCATTTTGCCTGAATTTTGAATAATTAAATGAACTTCAGAATTATTATTGGATTTTTGGATTAGAATATTTTTCTTTCTGAACGCATTTAATTTTGGGCAGAGATTTTGTTGGATAATATCCGTTTTTGGCTCTAACGCACTGAGGATAAGGGGCCACATTTTCTTGTTATCTTTAGTTTCAGGCACTGAAAATAAAAAAAAAGTAATGCAGAATCATATGATTTACCGGCTTTTAATCATGAGCGGATGTCATTTAATATTGTATTACTTACAGGCTATGTACACCTCTGAACTGAATTATTTTTATTGTTCATTTGCTTCCTAAATGTAAAATTAAGCAACTTACTAAAATAAAATGTCATTAAAAAGGTCCTACCACTTGGCTGCTGTAGAGCCTGTGTAACTCCTGTAAACAGCCAGTCTCCTGCAAATTGTAACTCAAATCCGTCACTCCGCTGCTGCTGGCGGCTGACTCAACTGCTCTCCCTCCTCCTTTCATTTTTTAGTGTTAGAGATAGCCGTGAGTGTGGGGGAGGGGGGGGGTGGTACATAGCAGGTCCGAGTACACAGAAATCATCTTGATAGCCTGTGTGCTCTCCTTCCTATCTTCACTATGATACTAACAGCTTGTGTGATCTTGTCTGTGCAACCCTCCGCTGCTATCTCTAACACTGAGAGTAGGGAGGGGGAAGAGCAGTAGAGTCAGCCATTAGGAGCAGTGCACTGACGGATTTGAGTTAGAATTTGCAGGAGACCAACGGTCTACAGGGGTTTTGCAAAGTCCACAGTAGCCAAATTGTAGGAAATTGTAATGAAGACAATTTAGAAAGTTGCTTAATTTTGCATTGAGAAAGAAAATTAACAAGAAAAATAATTTCAGTTCAAAAAGGTGAACATAGCCTTTAAAAGGAACCGGTTAGTAGGTTTAAAGCCAGTAAAAGCCAGTAAACCACCAGTATGCCGTCATGAAGCCGGAGTTTAGCGCTCTAAACCTGCCTACCTCAAAAAAAGGACATTAAGAGAATGGTTGGTAAAGTAAATGACAACTTACCGGAAGAATTCCCGCAGCATCAGGTGCATGCACATATGAAGCCGAGGACACTACACCTCACTTTACTGTGCATGTGCAGTCAACTGTCCTCTGCTTCATATGCGCCTGATGTCGCTCCCGAGCTCCTTTCGGTAAGTTGTAAATTACTTTACTAACTATTCCCTAACGTCTGTTTATGAGGTAGGCAGGTATTGAACACTAGAACCCGGCTATATATCGGTATGCTGGTGGTTTAGTGGCTCCAAACCTACTGACAGGTTCCCTTAGTTATTATTGGTTGATCAAGGTTTCTAAGAAGGTGTGAACCTCTACTGTTTCGATATCAATGTATTTCTATGTTATTAATTATGGTATAAAATCAGCTGCACGTCCCGAATATGTTATAGAATCACTGATTACGCAATTCCCAAAATTCTGCTGGAGATCGTCGGGAGTAAGCGTGCAAATAAAACCGAAACCCCATATCCGTCACAACTCTGATCGAAAGAATCAAAGGCTACTCTGAGGTATTCGTCAGAGCCCACCGCAAGGCGGGATGGTTTTTGATGCACAAAACCCAGGTTGTTCTAACAGAGTTCAGTGTTGTATAAGGGGTGCAATGCAGGCTACACCTGAACAGGTAACCAGACAGCCAGAGGGTAAACAGAAAGTCCAAAACAGAGCGAGTGGAAATCAGGTATAGCAGAGGTCACAACTAGCCGGGAGCAGATAATCAAAACCGGTAAACAAAGGGTTAACGAGAGACAAGCTGAGGTCAGTTTCCAAGAAGTCCAGGGCACAGGGTAAGTGAGAAAATGTTATATCCAAGATCTCAGCGTCTACCCCCCGATCCTATGCTGCCCTCTGATAGAGGAACATAAAAGACCTGACAAATTCACACTAAATGGACTGTTCTAACTGAGCAAATCTTCTCAAAAAGGAGGCTGGTCCAGAGAGTAGGCGTGCGCCATGGGTCCTTCGGCTGAAAGATCCAATACTCAGCTCATATCACCGGACAAAACTGTGGGCGGTCACATAATTAATATGTATGCAATATTACACAACTCCCAATCACATGAACCCCAACAATATAATACAATGGAAGTAGCTCATTAACCCTCTCACTGCTTGTCCGGAGCTGTGCTCATGCAGGGGTAAAAGTACTGAGCGCAGATCGGACAGTAGTGTTACTGCAGGGAGAACGGCGTGTAATGAGCAGCAGCTTCTCCCTGCACAGTAACAGTAAAGTTTAACAGTCCATGACCACCCTGATCATGTCTTCTGCATTTCTAGCGTCCTGCTGCTGGATTCCGCTTGTTCTTGAGTTCAATCCCCCTGAAACTCCATTCCAATAAAATGCTTAAAATAAAATGTAACGGAGTGTAAAATAAATAAAGCATTATATCTCCACACACACATTGTTCAACCTGTTTTACTTACAATCGGACAGATCCCTGGATCCACATTCCTCATTACTACCAGTGACCCTGTGTATTATGTCTTACAAGGAAGATCTTTAACCCTTTCTTATCTCTCTCCACACTTTACCATTACCAAATCCTGTGGGAGCAGGTTCTATGACTTTATGGTTCGGACAGTGATGTGCGGCTTTAGGACTTTGTGATGAAATTGCATTCAACTCGTCTGAATGTGGTTACTACAATTTCATGCACCTACTGCAGAAAGAACTACATTCAGATATATGGAAACTTCTGCGTGTGAACATAACCTAGTGCAGCACTGCAGCAAAGCGAGGAACGTGTGATCAGAGATCAGAGATCACCTGTCTGTATATACTGCACATGACGAAATTAACACTTCAACAAATAAACAAACAAAATATAATATCTGCATCTTCTTACCTTGTGATGTGCGCAGCCGGTAGTCCTCCATCATGACCTCCTCGTACAGATCCTTGTGACCTTCTAGATACTCCCACTCCTCCATGGAGAAATAGACAGTGACATCCTGACACCTTATAGGAACCTGACACACACAATGATACAGTTATCACCCAGACACCCCCAGTGCTGTTACTGTAGAATTTCCCAGCATTCCCACCTCTCCAGTCAGCAGCTCAGTCATCTTGTAGATCTGTTCTAAGATCTTCTTCTCATGTATCCGGGAGTGAGGGGGAGGCTCTGTGATGGGGCTCTGACTACTGCTCCATCCTCCTGACTCATGGATGATGGGAGTCGTACAGTCACCCGATGTCTTCTTCACTATTGTGTACTCCTGTGTATGGAGAGAGACACTTAGAGAACTGAGCACAGTATTCCCCCCTCAGTAGAAAGAGGGAGATTGTGACCCCGCTGTATAGAGCTCTAGTGACCCCACATCTGTAATACTGGAGACCTCACCTACAAAAAGACATTGAGAAAATAGAACGAGGCCAAAACTAAAAAGGAAATAATATTGAGAGGACTAGATGGACCATGTGCTCTCCTCCTGCCGTCATCTTCTATGTTTCTATATAGAGGTCATCCTGATCCTCCTGGTTCCTTGTCATTCTCATTGCTCTACAACATTACTATGGCTGCATTGGTGACATGACACATAACTGACCATATTGGTGGCTGATCTTCAGCTTTTCTGCTGGTGGCTTCTTGACGTCACTTGGAAGGTCTGGACGCTGTTATACAGGACACTTGATTCTTCCTATTACTTCCTATTATGTAATGTCCCTTCCCTATGTGCGACTTGACCTATAATGTAGAAAAGTTTACCTCTCCGCTCAACAGGTAGATGATCTCCAAGGTGAAGTCTAATATTGTTCTGCTCATCTCATTCCTGTCCTTGTCCATCCTTGGTGGGTCACTCAGGAGAAAGAACGTTGTGGAGGAGAAGATGAGAAAACTGGAGGATGTAGTACTGCAGACGTCTTTATGGAGAAAGGAGAAGATGGAAATCATCCAGGGGACACCATCATGTGTGACATACAGAACCTCACTTATTCATCATTGAGAGAAACATCTTCTCAGAGCCGTCACCACATGGAATAAAGGGGTATTCCCAACACGGATATTTCTCCCCAGGACAGGCCAGAAATGTCTGGCAGATGCGGCTCCACCTCTGATGGCCTTTTTAGGAGCTTTCTGTAACTCCTATAGAAGTGAATGGAGAGACACAATCTGTTCAGGTCCTCCTGCTATGTAATTTGCTGCAACGGAACAGACTGGTGGTCAATGTGACTTAATACCCCCCTAATATAAGTCTTTACAGATATTAGAAGTTACGTCAGAGATCCTGGACCTTCAGAGACATCTAAATTTCGTATTTATTTCAGTAATGACCTATTCCTTATAGATAGTTTTACCACGGTTCATGGAAATCAGCCGCCCAGTGTGCATGCGCGGGAGGCCACGGCCGCCCAGTCCTCTGCTTCTACATTACTCTGTGCTCCTCCTTCTAGACCTGTCCCCTGCTACTACATTACTCTGTGCTCCATCTTCTAGACCTGTCCTCTGCTTCTACATTATTCTGTGCTCCTCCTTCTAGACCTGTCCTCTGCTTCTACATTACTCTGTGCTCCTCCTTCTAGACCTCTCTTCTGCTTCTACATTACTCTGTGCTCCTCCTTCTAGTCCCGTCCTCTGCTTCTACATTACTCTGTGCTCCTCCTTCTAGATCTGTCCTCTGCTTCTACATTGCTCTATGCTGCTCCTTCTAGACCTGTCCCCTGCTTCTACATTACTCTGTGCTCCTCCTTCTAGACCTGTCCTCTGCTTCTACATTACTCTGTGCTCCTCCTTCTAGACCTGTCCTCTGCTTCTACATTACTCTGTGATCCTCCTAGACCTGTTCTCTGCTTCTACATTACTCTGTGCTCCTCCTTCTAGACCTGTCCCCTGCTTCTACATTACTCTGTGATCCTCCTTCTAGACCTGTCCGCTGCCTTCTACATTACTCTATGCTGCTCCTTCTAGACCTGTCCTCTGCTTTTACATTATTCAGTGCTCCTCCTTCTAGACCTGTCCTCTGCTTTTACAATACTCTGTGCTCCTCCTTCTAGACATGTCCTCTGCTTCAACATTACTCTGTGCTCCTCCTTCTAGACATGTCCTCTGCTTCAACATTACTCTGTGCTCCTCCTTCTAGACCTGTCCTCTGGCTTCTACATTACCCCGTGCTCCTCCTTCCAGACCTGTGTCTACCTTCTACATTACTCTGTGATCCTCCTTCTAAACCTGTCCTCTGCCTCTTAATTTACTTTGTGCTCCTCCTTCTAGACCTGTCCTCTGCTTTTACAATACTCTGTGCTCCTCCTTCTAGACCTGTCCCCGGCTTCTACATTACTCTGTGATCCTCCTTCTAGACCTGTCCGCTGCCTTCTACATTACGCTGCACTCTTCCTTCTATACCTGTCCACCACCTTCTAGACCTGTCCTCTGCTTCTACATTACTCTGTGCTCCTCCTTCTAGACCTGTCCTCTGCCTTCTACATTACTCTGTGCTCCTCCTTCAAGACCTGTCCGCTGCCTTCTACATTACTCTATGCTGCTCCTTCTAGACCTGTCCCCTGCTTCTACATTACTCTGTGATCCTCCTTCTAGACCGGTCCTCTGCCTCCTACATTACTTTGTGCTCCTCCTTCTAGACCTGTCCAATGCTTCAACATTACTCTGTGCTCCTCCTTCTAGACATGTCCTCTGCTTCAACATTACTCTGTGCTCCTCCTTCTAGACCTGTCCTCTGGCTTCTACATTACCCCGTGCTCCTCCTTCTAGACCTGTGTCTACCTTCTACATTACTCTGTGCTCCTCCTTCTAGACCTGTGCTCTGCTTCTACATTACTCTGTGCTCCTCCTTCTAGACCTGTCCTTTGCTTCTACATTATTCTGTGCTTCTCCGTCTAGACCTGTCCGCTGCCTTCTACATTACGCTATGCTGCTCCTTCTAGACCTGTCCCCTGCTTCTACATTACTCTGTGCTCCTCCTTCTAGACCTGTCCTCTGCTTCTACATTACTCTGTGCTCCTTCTTCTAGACCCAACCTCTGCTTCTACATTACTCTGTGCTCCTCTTTCTAGACCTGTCCTCTGCTTCTACATTACTCTATGCTGCTCCTTCTAGACCTGTTCTCTACCTTCTAAATTACTCTGTGCTCCTCCTTCTAGACCTGTCCTCTGCTTCTACATTACTGTGCTCCTCCTTCTAGACCCGTCCTCTGCATTCTACATTACTCTGTGCTCCTCCTTCTAGACCTGTCCTCTACCTTCTACATTACTCTGTGCTTCTCCTTCTAGACCTGTCCTCTGCTTCTACATTACTCTGTGCTCCTCCTTCTAGACCGGTCCTCTGCTTCTACGTTATTCTGTGCTCCTCCTTCTAGACCTCTCCGCTGCTCTGTGCTCCTCCTATTAGACCTGTCCTCTGCTTCTACATTACTCTGTGCTCCTCCTTCTAGACCTGTCCTCTGCTATAATATCTATATCTTCTTACCTTGTGATGTGCGCGGCCGGTAGTTCTCCATCATGACCTCCTCGTACAGATCCTTGTGTCCTTCTAGATACTCCCACTCCTCCATGGAGAAATAGACAGTGACATCCTGACACCTTATAGGAACCTGACACACACAATGATACAGTCATCACCCAGACACCTCCAGTGCTGTTACTGTAGAAATTCCCAGCATTCCCAGCAGTGTCACCTCTCCAGTCAGCAGCTCAGTCATCTTGTAGATCAGTCCTAAGATCTTCTTCTCATGTATCCGGGAGTGAGGGGGAGGCTCTGTGATGGGGCTCTGACTACTGCTCCATCCTCCTGACTCATGGATGATGGGAGTCGTACAGTCACCCGATGTCTTCTTCACTATTGTGTACTCCTGTGTACGGAGAGAGACACTTAGAAAACTGAACACAGTATTCCACCTCAGTAGAGAGGGAGATTGTGACCCCGCTGTATAGACCTCTAGTGACCCCACATCTGTAATACTGGAGACCTCACCTACAAAAAGACATTGAGAAAGTAGAACGAGGCCAAAACTAAAAAGGAAATAATACTGGGGGGACTAGATGGACCATGTGCTCTCCTCCTGCCGTCATCTTCTATGTTTCTATATAGAGGTCATCCTGAACCTCCTGGTTCCTTGTCATTCTCATTGCTCTACAACATTACTATTGCTGCATTGGTGACATGACACATAACGGACCATATTGGTGGCTGATCTTCAGCTTTTCTGCTGGTGGCTTCTTGACGTCACTTGGAAGGTCTGGACGCTGTTATACAGGACACTGGATTCTTCCTATTACTTCCTATTATGTATTGTCCCTTCCCTATGTGTGACTTATTCTATAATGTAGAAAAGTTTACCTCTCCGCTCAACAGGTAGATGATCTCCAAGGTAAAGTCTAATATTCTTCTGCTCATCTCATTCCTGTCCTTGTCCATCCTTGGTGGGTCACTCAGGAGAAGGAACGTTGTGGAGGAGAAGATGAGAAAACTGGAGGAACTGGAGGATCTAGTACTGCAGACGTCTTTATGAAGAAAGGAGAAGATGGAGATCATACAGGGGACACCATCATGTGTGACATACAGAACCTCACTTATTCATCATTGAAAGAAATATCTTCTCGGCTGTTTCTGGAATTCCTTTACAAGTGAATGGAGACAGTCATGCACATGTGTGGTCTCCTCTCCATTTATTCTCCCCCTGGATGTAGTCATCACCTCACCAGGCGGGTCGTGGGGACCCCCATATATCAGACATTTATGGCAGATCTCTCAGGTGAGAAGAGTAAAATGAAGACATTTCCCCCCCAGACAATGAAGACCTGACTCCTGACACATGGCGGATACTGGGGAGACATTGCTGACATCTTACAAGATGTGGTGCACGCACGCACGCACACACGCACGCACACACGCACGCACACACACACGCACACACACACACACACCCTGTAGATAGTGGCAAACACACACACCCCCTGTAGATAGCGCCACACACACTCCCTTGTAGATAGCGCCACAAACACCACTCCCTATAGATAGGCAATTGGGGCTCCTTATAAGAGTGGAATCCCCAGCCAGAGTGTTGCCGACGTCCTGGCCGGGGATTCCGCTCCAGGAAGAGTAAATGGCAGAGCAAGGAGCGGATCGGGACAAGATCAGTACAGTAATTTGTCAGGACTGTCTCTGTAAATCCAGGACTGTTGGCAACTATGAGAATCTGGCGGCAGAAAAAATATATAAAAACTTGAAACAAAAAGCTTTTTTTTGCAAATGTCGCACATCATGAAAAACAATAACAATTTGTTATCACCGTAATCGTATCGACCGCAGAATAAATTTATTATGTTGCTTTTAACGCACGGTGAACGCAGTAAAAACGAAACCAAAAATACATTGGAGGAATCACAGATTTTCCCCATTTCACCCCACATAGAAGTTTTTCAGTTGCAGTGACATTATGTGATACTTTATATGACGCTCTGAAAATCTACAACTCGTCCCGCAGAATATAATCCTCACACCGCGCCACTGTCAGGAAAACACAAAAGTTAGGACCTATTCACACGACCGGGATTCCCGGCCATGTGACGGACGTTTTTTGACACGGCCACAGTAGGAACAACAGACCCCAAATGGGGCAATTTACACGGCCAATTTTTGACAGCCCGGGCCATCAAAAAATGGAGCATGTCCTATTTTCGGCCATTCTCCCAGGCCGCACAGCTCACATAGAAGTCTATGGGGCCGTGTAAAGATAGGCTGTGTGGCATTACCTACAGTGAGCTGTGTGGCATTAACTACAGGGAGCTGTGTGGCACTACCTAAAGGGGGCTGTGTGGCACTACCTACAGGGGGTAGTGTGGCACTACCTACAGGGGGCTGTGTGGCATTACCTACAGGGGTCTGTGTGGCATTACCTACAGGGGGCTGTGTGGCACTACCTAAAGGGGGCTGTGTGGCACTACCTACAGGGGGCTGTGTGGCATTACCTACGGGGGGCTGTGTGGCATTACCTACGGGGGGCTGTGTGGCATTACCTACGGGGGGCTGTGTGGCATTACCTACGGGGGGCTGTGTGGCATTACCTATGGGGGGCTGTGTGGCATTACCTACGGGGGGCTGTGTGGCATTACCTACGGGGGGCTGTGTGGCATTACCTACGGGGGGCTGTGTGGCATTACCTACGGGGGGCTGTGTGGCATTACCTACAGGGGGCTGTGTGGCATTACCTACAGGGGGTTGTGTGGCACTACCTACAGGGGGGCTGTGTGGCATTACCTACAGGGGGTTGTGTGGCACTACCTACAGGGGGGCTGTGTGGCATTACCTACAGGGGGCTGTGTGGCATTACCTACAGGGGGCTGTGTGGCACCTCCTACAGGGGGCTGTGTGGCACCTCCTACAGGGGGCTGCGTGGCACCTCCTACAGGGGGCTGCGTGGCACCTCCTACAGGGGGCTGCGTGGCACCTCCTACAGGGGGCTGCGTGGCACCTCCTACAGGGGGCTGCGTGGCACTACCTACAGGGGGGCTGTGTGGCATTACCTACAGGGGGCTGTGTGGCATTACCTACAGGGGGCTGTGTGGCATTACCTACAAGGGGCTGTGTGGCATTACCTACAGGGGGCTGTGTGGCATTACCTACAGGGGGCTGTGTGGCACCTCCTACAGGGGGCTGTGTGGCACCTCCTACAGGGGGCTGTGTGGCACCTCCTACAGGGGGCTGTGCGGCACCTCCTACAGGGGGGATGTGCGGCACCACCTACAAGGGGGATGTGCGGCACCACCTACAGGGGGGATGTGCGGCACTACCTACAGGGGGGATGTGCGGCACTACCTACAGGGGGGATGTGCGGCACTACCTACAGGGGGGATGTGCGGACCTACCTACAGGGGGGATGTGCGGACCTACCTACAGGGGGGATGTGCGGACCTACCTACAGGGGGGATGTGCGGACCTACCTACAGGGGGGATGTGTGGCACTACCTACAGGGGGGATGTGCGGCACTACCTACAGGGAGCTGTGTGGCACTACCAACAGGGGGCTGTGTGGCACTACCTACAGGGGGCTGTGTGGCACTACCTACAGGGGGGCTGTGTGGCATTACCTACAGGTGGCTGTGTGGCACTACCTACAGGGGGGGCTGTGTGGCACTACCTACATTGGGCTGTGTGGCATCTACAGGGGGCAGTGTGGCATTACCTACAGGGATCTGTGTGGAATTACCTACAGGGGGGCTGTGTGGCACTACCT
Source organism: Rhinoderma darwinii (assembly GCF_050947455.1). NCBI lineage: Eukaryota > Metazoa > Chordata > Amphibia > Anura > Rhinodermatidae > Rhinoderma > Rhinoderma darwinii. Next base: position 665,041,877 of record NC_134687.1, read on the forward strand.
ACAGGGGGGATGTGCGGCACTACCTACAGGGGGGATGTGCGGCACTACCTACAGGGGGGATGTGCGTCACTACCTACAGGGGGGATGTGCGGCACTACCTACAGGGGGCTGTGTGGCATTACCTACAGAGCGCTGTGTGGCATTACCTACAGAGGGCTGTGTGGCATTACCTACAGGGGGCTGTGTGGCATTACCTACAGGGGGCTGTGTGACACTACCTACAGGGAACTGTGTGGAACTACCTACAGGGGGGCTGTGCGGCACTACCTACAGGGGCGATGTGCGGCACTACCTACAGGGGGGATGTGCGGCACTACCTACAGGGGGGATGTGCGGCACTACCTACAGGGGGGATGTGCGGCACTACCTACAGGAGGGATGTGCGGCACTACCTACAGGGGGGATGTGCGGCATTACCTACAGGGGGGCTGTGTGGTATTACCTACAGGGGGGCTGTGTGGCACTACCAACAGGGGGCTGTGTGGCACTACCTACAGGGGGCTGAGTGGCACTACCTACAGGGGGCTGTGTGGCACTACCTACAGGGGGCTGTGTGGCACTACCTACAGTGGGCTGTGTGGCACTACCTACAGGGGGCTGTGTGGCACTACCTACAGGGGGCTGTGTGGCACTACCTACAGGGGGCTGTGTGGCATCTACAGGGGGCTGTGTGGCATTCCATACAGGGATCTGCGTGGCATCACCTTCAGGGGGGCTGTGTGGCACTACCTACAGGGGGCTGTGTGGCACTACCTACAGGGGGGCTGTGTGGCATTACCTACGGGGGGCTGTGTGGCATTACCTACGGGGGGCTGTGTGGCATTACCTACGGGGGGCTGTGTGGCATTACCTACGGGGGGCTGTGTGGCATTACCTACGGGGGGCTGTGTGGCATTACCTACGGGGGGCTGTGTGGCATTACCTACGGGGGGCTGTGTGGCATTACCTACAGGGGGCTGTGTGGCATTACCTACAGGGGGCTGTGTGGCATTACCTACAGGGGGTTGTGTGGCACTACCTACAGGGGGGCTGTGTGGCATTACCTACAGGGGGTTGTGTGGCACTACCTACAGGGGGGCTGTGTGGCATTACCTACAGGGGGCTGTGTGGCATTACCTACAGGGGGCTGTGTGGCACCTCCTACAGGGGGCTGCGTGGCACCTCCTACAGGGGGCTGCGTGGCACCTCCTACAGGGGGCTGCGTGGCACCTCCTACAGGGGGCTGCGTGGCACCTCCTACAGGGGGCTGTGTGGCACTACCTACAGGGGGGCTGTGTGGCATTACCTACAGGGGGCTGTGTGGCATTACCTACAGGGGGCTGTGTGGCATTACCTACAAGGGGCTGTGTGGCATTACCTACAGGGGGCTGTGTGGCATTACCTACAGGGGGCTGTGTGGCATTACCTACAAGGGGCTGTGTGGCATTACCTACAGGTGGCTGTGTGGCACCTCCTACAGGGGGCTGTGTGGCACCTCCTACAGGGGGCTGTGTGGCACCTCCTACAGGGGGCTGTGTGGCACCTCCTACAGGGGGCTGTGTGGCACCTCCTACAGGGGGGATGTGTGGCACCACCTACAAGGGGGATGTGCGGCACCACCTACAAGGGGGATGTGCGGCACCACCTACAAGGGGGATGTGCGGCACTACCTACAGGGGGGATGTGCGGCACTACCTACAGGGGGGATGTGCGGCACTACCTACAGGGGGGATGTGCGGCACTACCTACAGGGGGGATGTGCGGACCTACCTACAGGGGGGATGTGCGGACCTACCTACAGGGGGGATGTGCGGCACTACCTACAGGGGGGATGTGCGGCACTACCTACAGGGAGCTGTGTGGCACTACCAACAGGGGGCTGTGTGGCACTACCTACAGGGGGAATGTGTGACATTATCTACAGGGGGGCTGTGTGGCATTACCTACAGGGGGCTGTGTGGCATTACCTACAGGGGGCTGTGTGGCATTACCTACAGGGGGCTGATTGGCATCTACAGGGGGCTGTGTGGCATTCCCTACAGGGATCTGCGTGGCATCACCTACAGGGGGGCTGTGTGGCACTACCTACAGGGGGGCTGTGTGGCACTACCTACAGGGGGCTATGTGGCACTACCTACAGGGGGCTGTGTGGCACTACCTACAGGGGGGCTGTGTGGCACTACCTACAGGGGGCTATGTGGCACTACCTACAGGGGGCTGTGTGGCACTACCTACAGGGGGGATGTGTGACATTATCTACAGGGGGGCTGTGTGGCATTACCTACAGGGGGCTGTGTGGCATTACCTACAGGGGGCTGTGTGGCATTACCTACAAGGAGCTGTGTGGCATTACCTACAAGGAGCTGTGTGGCATTACCTACAGGGGGCTGTGTGGCATTACCTACAAGGGGCTGTGTGGCATCTACAGGGGGCTGTGTGGCATTCCCTACAGGGATCTGCGTGGCATCACCTACAGGGGGGCTGTGTGGCACTACCTACAGGGGGCTGTGTGGCACTACCTACAGGGGGCTGTGTGGCACTACCTACAGGGGGCTGTGTGGCACTACCTACAGGGGGGCTGTGTGGCACTACCTACAGGGGGGCTGTGTGGCACTACCTACAGGGGGGCTGTGTGGCACTACCTACAGGGGGGCTGTGTGGCATTACCTACAGGGGGCTGTGTGGCACTAAATACAGGGGGGATGTGTGACATTATCTACAGGGGGGCTGTGTGGCATTACCTACAGGGGGCTGTGTAGCACTACCTACAGGGGGCTGTGTGGTATTACCTACAGGGGGCTGGGTGGCACTACCTACAGGGGGGCTGTGCGGCACTACCTACAGGGGCGATGTGCGGCACTACCTACAGGGGGGATGTGCGGCACTACCTACAGGGGGGATGTGCGGCACTACCTACAGGAGGGATGTGCGGCACTACCTACAGGGGGGCTGTGCGGCATTACCTACAGGGGGGCTGTGCGGTATTACCTACAGGGGGGCTGTGTGGCACTACCAACAGGGGGCTGTGTGGCACTACCTACAGGGGGCTGAGTGGCACTACCTACAGGGGGCTGTGTGGCACTACCTACAGGGGGCTGTGTGGCACTACCTACAGGGGGCTGTGTGGCACTACCTACAGGGGGCTGTGTGGCACTACCTACAGGGGGCTGTGTGGCATCTACAGGGGGCTGTGTGGCATTCCATACAGGGATCTGCGTGGCATCACCTTCAGGGGGGCTGTGTGGCACTACCTACAGGGGCTGTGTGGCACTACCTACAGGGGGCTGTGTGGCACTACCTACAGGGGGCTGTGTGGCATCTACAGGGGGCTGTGTGGCATTCCATACAGGGATCTGCGTGGCATCACCTTCAGGGGGGCTGTGTGGCACTACCTACAGGGGGCTGTGTGGCACTACCTACAGGGGGAATGTGTGACATTATCTACAGGGGGGCTGTGTGGCATTACCTACAGGGGGCTGTGTGGCATTACCTACAGGGGGCTGTGTGGCATTACCTACAGGGGGCTGATTGGCATCTACAGGGGGCTGTGTGGCATTCCCTACAGGGATCTGCGTGGCATCACCTACAGGGGGGCTGTGTGGCACTACCTACAGGGGGGCTGTGTGGCACTACCTACAGGGGGCTCTGTGGCACTACCTACAGGGGGCTGTGTGGCACTACCTACAGGGGGGATGTGTGACATTATCTACAGGGGGGCTGTGTGGCATTACCTACAGGGGGCTGTGTGGCATTACCTACAGGGGGCTGTGTGGCATTACCTACAAGGAGCTGTGTGGCATTACCTACAAGGAGCTGTGTGGCATTACCTACAGGGGGCTGTGTGGCATTACCTACAAGGGGCTGTGTGGCATCTACAGGGGGCTGTGTGGCATTCCCTACAGGGATCTGCGTGGCATCACCTACAGGGGGGCTGTGTGGCACTACCTACAGGGGGCTGTGTGGCACTACCTACAGGGGGCTGTGTGGCACTACCTACAGGGGGGCTGTGTGGCACTACCTACAGGGGGGCTGTGTGGCATTACCTACAGGGGGCTGTGTGGCACTAAATACAGGGGGGATGTGTGACATTATCTACAGGGGGGCTGTGTGGCATTACCTACAGGGGGCTGTGTAGCACTACCTACAGGGGGCTGTGTGGTATTACCTACAGGGGGCTGGGTGGCACTACCTACAGGGGGGCTGTGTGGCATTACCTACAGGGGGGCTGTGTGGCACTACCTACAGGGGGGCTGTGTGGCATTACCTACAGGGGGGCTGTGTGGCACTACCTACAGGGGGATGTGTGGCACTACCTACAGGGGGCTGTGTGGCACTACCTACAGGGGGATGTGTGGCACTACCTACAGGGGGCTGTGTGGCACTACCTACAGGGGGCTGTGTAGCACTACCTACAGGGGGCTGTGTGGCATTACCTACAGGGGGGCTGTGTGGCATTACAGGGGGCTGTGTGGCACTACCTACAGGGGGCTGTGTGGCACTACCTACAGGGGGCTGTGTGGCACTACCTACCGGGGGCTGTGTGGCACTACCTACAGAGGGCGGTGTGGCACTACCTACAGGGGGGCTGTGTGGCATTACAGGGGGCTGTGTGACACTACCTACAGGGGGCTGTGTGGCATTACCTACAGGGGGCTGTGTGGCACTACCTACAGGGGGCTGTGTGGCACTACCTACAGGGGGGCTGTGTGGCACTACCTACAGAGGGCTGTGTGGCATTACCTACAGGGGGGCTGTGTGGCATTACCTACAGGGGCTGTGTGGCACTACCTACAGGGGGGATGTGTGACATTATCTACAGGGGGGCTGTGTGGCATTACCTACAGGGGGCTGTGTGGCATTACCTACAGGGGGCTGTGTGGCATTACCTACAGGGGGCTGTGTGGCATTACCTACAAGGAGCTGTGTGGCATTACCTACAAGGAGCTGTGTGGCATTACCTACAGGGGGCTGTGTGGCATTACCTACAAGGGGCTGTGTGGCATCTACAGGGGGCTGTGTGGCATTCCCTACAGGGATCTGCGTGGCATCACCTACAGGGGGGCTGTGTGGCACTACCTACAGGGGGGCTGTGTGGCACTACCTACAGGGGGGCTGTGTGGCACTACCTACAGGGGGGCTATGTGGCACTACCTACAGGGGGCTGTGTGGCACTACCTACAGGGGGGATGTGTGACATTATCTACAGGGGGGCTGTGTGGCATTACCTACAGGGGGCTGTGTGGCATTACCTACAGGGGGCTGTGTGGCATTACCTACAAGGAGCTGTGTGGCATTACCTACAGGGGGCTGTGTGGCATTACCTACAGGGGGCTGTGTGGCATTACCTACAAGGGGCTGTGTGGCATCTACAGGGGGCTGTGTGGCATTCCCTACAGGGATCTGCGTGGCATCACCTACAGGGGGGCTGTGTGGCACTACCTACAGGGGGCTGTGTGGCACTACCTACAGGGGGCTGTGTGGCACTACCTACAGGGGGGCTGTGTGGCACTACCTACAGGGGGGCTGTGTGGCACTACCTACAGGGGGGCTGTGTGGCATTACCTACAGGGGGCTGTGTGGCACTAAATACAGGAGGGATGTGTGACATTATCTACAGGGGGGCTGTGTGGCATTACCTACAGGGGGCTGTGTAGCACTACCTACAGGGGGCTGTGTGGTATTACCTACAGGGGGCTGGGTGGCACTACCTACAGGGGGGCTGTGTGGCATTACCTATAGGGGGGCTGTGTGGCACTACCTACAGGGGGGCTGTGTGGCACTACCTACAGGGGGGCTGTGTGGCACTACCTACAGGGGGCTGTGTGGCACTACCTACAGGGGGATGTGTGGCACTACCTACAGGGGGCTGTGTGGCACTACCTACAGGGGGCTGTGTAGAACTACCTACAGGGGGCTGTGTGGCATTACCTACAGGGGGGCTGTGTGGCATTACAGGGGGCTGTGTGGCACTACCTACAGGAGGCTGTGTGGCACTACCTACAGGGGGCTGTGTGGCACTACCTACCGGGGGCTGTGTGGCACTACCTACAGAGGGCTGTGTGGCACTACCTACAGGGGGGCTGTGTGGAATTACAGGGGGCTGTGTGACACTACCTACAGGGGGCTGTGTGGCATTACCTACAGGGGGCTGTGTGGCACTACCTACAGGGGGCTGTGTGGCACTACCTACAGGGGGGCTGTGTGGCACTACCTACAGAGGGCTGTGTGGCATTACCTACAGGGGGGCTGTGTGGCATTACCTACAGGGGGCTGTGTGGCATTACCTACAGGGGGCTGTGTGGCATTACCTACAAGGAGCTGTGTGGCATTACCTACAAGGAGCTGTGTGGCATTACCTACAGGGGGCTGTGTGGCATTACCTACAAGGGGCTGTGTGGCATCTACAGGGGGCTGTGTGGCATTCCCTACAGGGATCTGCGTGGCATCACCTACAGGGGGGCTGTGTGGCACTACCTACAGGGGGCTGTGTGGCACTACCTACAGGGGGCTGTGTGGCACTACCTACAGGGGGGCTGTGTGGCATTACCTACAGGGGGCTGTGTGGCACTAAATACAGGGGGGATGTGTGACATTATCTACAGGGGGGCTGTGTGGCATTACCTACAGGGGGCTGTGTAGCACTACCTACAGGGGGCTGTGTGGTATTACCTACAGGGGGCTGTGTGGCATTACCTACAGGGGGCTGTGTGGCACTACCTACAGGGGGCTGTGTGGCACTACCTACAGGGGGGCTGTGTGGCATTACCTACAGGGGGGCTGTGTGGCACTACCTACAGGGGGGCTGTGTGGCATTACCTACAGGGGGGCTGTGTGGCACTACCTACAGGGGGATGTGTGGCACTACCTACAGGGGGCTGTGTGGCACTACCTACAGGGGGATGTGTGGCACTACCTACAGGGGGCTGTGTGGCACTACCTACAGGGGGCTGTGTAGCACTACCTACAGGGGGCTGTGTGGCATTACCTACAGGGGGGCTGTGTGGCATTACAGGGGGCTGTGTGGCACTACCTACAGGGGGCTGTGTGGCACTACCTACAGGGGGCTGTGTGGCACTACCTACCGGGGGCTGTGTGGCACTACCTACAGGGGGCTGTGTGGTACTACCTACAGGGGGCTGTGTGGCACTACCTACAGAGGGCTGTGTGGCACTACCTACAGGGGGGCTGTGTGGCATTACAGGGGGCTGTGTGACACTACCTACAGGGGGCTGTGTGGCATTACCTACAGGGGGCTGTGTGGCACTACCTACAGGGGGGCTGTGTGGCACTACCTACAGGGGGGCTGTGTGGCACTACCTACAGAGGGCTGTGTGGCATTACCTACAGGGGGGCTGTGTGGCACTACCTACAGAGGGCTGTGTGGCACTACCTACAGAGGGCTGTGTGGCATTACCTACAGGGGGGCTGTGTGGCACTACCTACAGAGGGCTGTGTGGCACTACCTACAGGGGGCTGTGTGGCATTACAGGGGGCTGTGTGACACTACCTACAGGGGGCTGTGTGGCATTACCTACAGGGGGCTGTGTGGCATTACCTACAGGGGGCTGTGTGGCACTACCTACAGGGGGGCTGTGTGGCACTACCTACAGAGGGCTGTGTGGCATTACCTACAGGGGGCTGTGTGGCACTACCTACAGAGGGCTGTGTGGCATTACCTACAGGGGGCTGTGTGGCACTACCTACAGGGGGCTGTGTGGCATTACCTACAGGGGGCTGTGTGGCACTACCTACAGGGGGCTGTGTGGTATTACCTACAGGGGGCTGTGTGGCACTACCTACAGGGGGTAGTGTGGCATTACCTACAGGGGGCTGTGTGGCATTACCTACAGGCTGTGTGGCATTACCTACAGGGGGCTGTGTGGCACTACCTAAAGGGGGCTGTGTGGCACTACCTACGGGGGGCTGTGTGGCACTACCTACAGGGGGCTGTGTGGCACTACCTACGGGGGGCTGTGTGGCATTACCTACGGGGGGCTGTGTGGCATTACCTACGGGGGGCTGTGTGGCATTACCTACGGGGGGCTGTGTGGCATTACCTACGGGGGGCTGTGTGGCATTACCTACAGGGGGCTGTGTGGCATTACCTACAGGGGGTTGTGTGGCACTACCTACAGGGGGGCTGTGTGGCATTACCTACAGGGGGTTGTGTGGCACTACCTACAGGGGGGCTGTGTGGCATTACCTACAGGGGGCTGTGTGGCATTACCTACAGGGGGCTGCGTGGCACCTCCTACAGGGGGCTGCGTGGCACCTCCTACAGGGGGCTGCGTGGCACCTCCTACAGGGGGCTGCGTGGCACCTCCTACAGGGGGCTGCGTGGCACCTCCTACAGGGGGCTGCGTGGCACCTCCTACAGGGGGCTGCGTGGCACCTCCTACAGGGGCTGCGTGGCACCTCCTACAGGGGGCTGCGTGGCACCTCCTACAGGGGGCTGTGTGGCACTACCTACAGGGGGGCTGTGTGGCACTACCTACAGGGGGGCTGTGTGGCATTACCTACAGGGGGCTGTGTGGCATTACCTACAAGGGGCTGTGTGGCATTACCTACAGGGGGCTGTGTGGCATTACGTACAAGGGGCTGTGTGGCACCTCCTACAGGGGGCTGTGTGGCACCTCCTACAGGGGGCTGTGTGGCACCTCCTACAGGGGGCTGTGTGGCACCTCCTACAGGGGGCTGTGTGGCACCTCCTACAGGGGGGATGTGCGGCACTACCTACAAGGGGGATGTGCGGCACTACCTACAGGGGGGATGTGCGGCACTACCTACAGGGGGGATGTGCGGCACTACCTACAGGGGGGATGTGCGGCACTACCTACAGGGGGGATGTGCGGCACTACCTACAGGGGGGATGTGCGGCACTACCTACAGGGGGGATGTGCGGACCTACCTACAGGGGGGATGTGCGGACCTACCTACAGGGGGGATGTGCGGCACTACCTACAGGGGGGATGTGCGGCACTACCTACAGGGAGCTGTGTGGCACTACCAACAGGGGGCTGTGTGGCACTACCTACAGGGGGCTGCGTGGCAATACCTACAGGGGGGGCTGTGTGGCATTACCTACAGGTGGCTGTGTGGCACTACCTACAGGGGGGGCTGTGTGGCACTACCTACATTGGGCTGTGTGGCATCTACAGGGGGCAGTGTGGCATTACCTACAGGGGGGCTGTGTGGAATTACCTACAGGGGGGCTGTGTGGCACTACCTACAGGGGGGATGTGCGGCACTACCTACAGGGGGGATGTGCGTCACTACCTACAGGGGGGATGTGCGGCACTACCTACAGGGGGCTGTGTGGCATTACCTACAGAGCGCTGTGTGGCATTACCTACAGAGGGCTGTGTGGCATTACCTACAGGGGGCTGTGTGGCATTACCTACAGGGGGCTGTGTGACACTACCTACAGGGAACTGTGTGGAACTACCTACAGGGGGGCTGTGCGGCACTACCTACAGGGGGGATGTGCGGCACTACCTACAGGGGGGATGTGCGGCACTACCTACAGGGGGGGAAGTGCGGCACTACCTACAGGAGGGATGTGCGGCACTACCTACAGGGGGGCTGTGCGGCATTACCTACAGGGGGGCTGTGTGGTATTACCTACAGGGGGGCTGTGTGGCACTACCAACAGGGGGCTGTGTGGCACTACCTACAGGGGGCTGTGTGGCACTACCTACAGGGGGCTGTGTGGCACTACCAACAGGGGGCTGTGTGGCACTACCTACAGGGGGCTGTGTGGCACTACCTACAGGGGGCTGTGTGGCACTACCACAGGGGGCTGTGTGGCATCTACAGGGGGCTGTGTGGCATTCCATACAGGGATCTGCGTGGCATCACCTACAGGGGGGCTGTGTGGCACTACCTACAGGGGGCTGTGTGGCACTACCTACAGGGGGAATGTGTGACATTATCTACAGGGGGGCTGTGTGGCATTACCTACAGGGGGCTGTGTGGCATTACCTACAGGGGGCTGTGTGGCATTACCTACAGGGGGCTGATTGGCATCTACAGGGGGCTGTGTGGCATTCCCTACAGGGATCTGCGTGGCATCACCTACAGGGGGGCTGTGTGGCACTACCTACAGGGGGGCTGTGTGGCACTACCTACAGGGGGCTATGTGGCACTACCTACAGGGGGCTGTGTGGCACTACCTACAGGGGGGATGTGTGACATTATCTACAGGGGGGCTGTGTGGCATTACCTACAGGGGGCTGTGTGGCATTACCTACAAGGAGCTGTGTGGCATTACCTACAGGGGGCTGTGTGGCATTACCTACAAGGGGCTGTGTGGCATCTACAGGGGGCTGTGTGGCATTCCCTACAGGGATCTGCGTGGCATCACCTACAGGGGGGCTGTGTGGCACTACCTACAGGGGGCTGTGTGGCACTACCTACAGGGGGCTGTGTGGCACTACCTACAGGGGGGCTGTGTGGCATTACCTACAGGGGGCTGTGTGGCACTAAATACAGGGGGGATGTGTGACATTATCTACAGGGGGGCTGTGTGGCATTACCTACAGGGGGCTGTGTAGCACTACCTACAGGGGGCTGTGTGGCACCTCCTACAGGGGGCTGTGTGGCACCTCCTACAGGGGGCTGTGTGGCACCTCCTACAGGGGGGATGTGCGGCACTACCTACAAGGGGGATGTGCGGCACTACCTACAGGGGGGATGTGCGGCACTACCTACAGGGGGGATGTGCGGCACTACCTACAGGGGGGATGTGCGGCACTACCTACAGGGGGGATGTGCGGCACTACCTACAGGGGGGATGTGCGGCACTACCTACAGGGGGGATGTGCGGACCTACCTACAGGGGGGATGTGCGGACCTACCTACAGGGGGGATGTGCGGCACTACCTACAGGGGGGATGTGCGGCACTACCTACAGGGAGCTGTGTGGCACTACCAACAGGGGGCTGTGTGGCACTACCTACAGGGGGCTGTGTGGCACTACCTACAGGGGGCTGTGTGGCAATACCTACAGGGGGGCTGTGTGGCATTACCTACAGGTGGCTGTGTGGCACTACCTACAGGGGGGGCTGTGTGGCACTACCTACATTGGGCTGTGTGGCATCTACACGGGGCAGTGTGGCATTACCTACAGGGATCTGTGTGGAATTACCTACAGGGGGGCTGTGTGGCACTACCTACAGGGGGGATGTGCGGCACTACCTACAGGGGGGATGTGCGTCACTACCTACAGGGGGGATGTGCGGCACTACCTACAGGGGGCTGTGAGGCATTACCTACAGAGCGCTGTGTGGCATTACCTACAGAGGGCTGTGTGGCATTACCTACAGGGGGCTGTGTGGCATTACCTACAGGGGGCTGTGTGGCATTACCTACAGGGGGCTGTGTGACACTACCTACAGGGAACTGTGTGGAACTACCTACAGGGGGGCTGTGCGGCACTACCTACAGGGGCGATGTGCGGCACTACCTACAGGGGGGATGTGCGGCACTACCTACAGGAGGGATGTGCGGCACTACCTACAGGGGGGCTGTGCGGCATTACCTACAGGGGGGCTGTGTGGTATTACCTACAGGGGGGCTGTGTGGCACTACCAACAGGGGGCTGTGTGGCACTACCTACAGGGGGCTGTGTGGCACTACCTACAGGGGGCTGTGTGGCACTACCTACAGGGGGCTGTGTGGCACTACCTACAGGGGGCTGTGTGGCACTACCTACAGGGGGGCTGTGTGGCACTACCTACAGGGGGCTGTGTGGCACTAAATACAGGGGGGATGTGTGACATTATCTACAGGGGGGCTGTGTGGCATTACCTACAGGGGGCTGTGTAGCACTACCTACAGGGGGCTGTGTAGCACTACCTACAGGGGGCTGTGTGGTATTACCTACAGGGGGCTGGGTGGCACTACCTACAGGGGGGCTGTGTGGCATTACCTACAGGGGGGCTGTGTGGCACAACCTACAGGGGGGCTGTGTGGCATTACCTACAGGGGGCTGTGTGGCACTACCTACAGGGGGATGTGTGGCACTACCTACAGGGGGCTGTGTGGCACTACCTACAGGGGGCTGTGTGGCACTACCTACAGGGGGCTGTGTGGCACTACCTACAGGGGGCTGTGTGGCACTACCTACAGGGGGCTGTGTAGCACTACCTACAGGGGGCTGTGTGGCATTACCTACAGGGGGGCTGTGTGGCATTACAGGGGGCTGTGTGGCACTACCTACAGGGGGCTGTGTGGCACTACCTACAGGGGGCTGTGTGGCACTACCTACCGGGGGCTGTGTGGCACTACCTACCGGGGGCTGTGTGGCACTACCTACAGAGGGCTGTGTGGCACTACCTACAGGGGGGCTGTGTGGCATTACAGGGGGCTGTCTGACACTACCTACAGGGGGCTGTGTGGCATTACCTACAGGGGGCTGTGTGGCACTACCTACAGGGGGCTGTGTGGCACTACCTACAGGGGGGCTGTGTGGCACTACCTACAGGGGGGCTGTGTGGCACTACCTACAGAGGGCTGTGTGGCATTACCTACAGGGATCTGCGTGGCATCACCTACAGGGGGGCTGTGTGGCACTACCTACAGGGGGGCTGTGTGGCACTACCTACAGGGGGCTATGTGGCACTACCTACAGGGGGCTGTGTGGCACTACCTACAGGGGGGATGTGTGACATTATCTACAGGGGGGCTGTGTGGCATTACCTACAGGGGGCTGTGTGGCATTACCTACAAGGAGCTGTGTGGCATTACCTACAGGGGGCTGTGTGGCATTACCTACAAGGGGCTGTGTGGCATCTACAGGGGGCTGTGTGGCATTCCCTACAGGGATCTGCGTGGCATCACCTACAGGGGGGCTGTGTGGCACTACCTACAGGGGGCTGTGTGGCACTACCTACAGGGGGCTGTGTGGCACTACCTACAGGGGGGCTGTGTGGCATTACCTACAGGGGGCTGTGTGGCACTAAATACAGGGGGGATGTGTGACATTATCTACAGGGGGGCTGTGTGGCATTACCTACAGGGGGCTGTGTAGCACTACCTACAGGGGGCTGTGTGGCACCTCCTACAGGGGGCTGTGTGGCACCTCCTACAGGGGGCTGTGTGGCACCTCCTACAGGGGGGATGTGCGGCACTACCTACAAGGGGGATGTGCGGCACTACCTACAGGGGGGATGTGCGGCACTACCTACAGGGGGGATGTGCGGCACTACCTACAGGGGGGATGTGCGGCACTACCTACAGGGGGGATGTGCGGCACTACCTACAGGGGGGATGTGCGGCACTACCTACAGGGGGGATGTGCGGACCTACCTACAGGGGGGATGTGCGGACCTACCTACAGGGGGGATGTGCGGCACTACCTACAGGGGGGATGTGCGGCACTACCTACAGGGAGCTGTGTGGCACTACCAACAGGGGGCTGTGTGGCACTACCTACAGGGGGCTGTGTGGCACTACCTACAGGGGGCTGTGTGGCAATACCTACAGGGGGGCTGTGTGGCATTACCTACAGGTGGCTGTGTGGCACTACCTACAGGGGGGGCTGTGTGGCACTACCTACATTGGGCTGTGTGGCATCTACAGGGGGCAGTGTGGCATTACCTACAGGGATCTGTGTGGAATTACCTACAGGGGGGCTGTGTGGCACTACCTACAGGGGGGATGTGCGGCACTACCTACAGGGGGGATGTGCGTCACTACCTACAGGGGGGATGTGCGGCACTACCTACAGGGGGCTGTGAGGCATTACCTACAGAGCGCTGTGTGGCATTACCTACAGAGGGCTGTGTGGCATTACCTACAGGGGGCTGTGTGGCATTACCTACAGGGGGCTGTGTGGCATTACCTACAGGGGGCTGTGTGGCATTACCTACAGGGGGCTGTGTGACACTACCTACAGGGAACTGTGTGGAACTACCTACAGGGGGGCTGTGCGGCACTACCTACAGGGGCGATGTGCGGCACTACCTACAGGGGGGATGTGCGGCACTACCTACAGGGGGGGATGTGCGGCACTACCTACAGGAGGGATGTGCGGCACTACCTACAGGGGGGCTGTGCGGCATTACCTACAGGGGGGCTGTGTGGTATTACCTACAGGGGGGCTGTGTGGCACTACCAACAGGGGGCTGTGTGGCACTACCTACAGGGGGCTGTGTGGCACTACCTACAGGGGGCTGTGTGGCACTACCTACAGGGGGCTGTGTGGCACTACCTACAGGGGGCTGTGTGGCACTACCTACAGGGGGGCTGTGTGGCACTACCTACAGGGGGCTGTGTGGCACTAAATACAGGGGGGATGTGTGACATTATCTACAGGGGGGCTGTGTGGCATTACCTACAGGGGGCTGTGTAGCACTACCTACAGGGGGCTGTGTAGCACTACCTACAGGGGGCTGTGTGGTATTACCTACAGGGGGCTGGGTGGCACTACCTACAGGGGGGCTGTGTGGCATTACCTACAGGGGGGCTGTGTGGCACAACCTACAGGGGGGCTGTGTGGCATTACCTACAGGGGGCTGTGTGGCACTACCTACAGGGGGATGTGTGGCACTACCTACAGGGGGCTGTGTGGCACTACCTACAGGGGGCTGTGTGGCACTACCTACAGGGGGCTGTGTGGCACTACCTACAGGGGGCTGTGTGGCACTACCTACAGGGGGCTGTGTAGCACTACCTACAGGGGGCTGTGTGGCATTACCTACAGGGGGGCTGTGTGGCATTACAGGGGGCTGTGTGGCACTACCTACAGGGGGCTGTGTGGCACTACCTACAGGGGGCTGTGTGGCACTACCTACCGGGGGCTGTGTGGCACTACCTACAGAGGGCTGTGTGGCACTACCTACAGGGGGGCTGTGTGGCATTACAGGGGGCTGTCTGACACTACCTACAGGGGGCTGTGTGGCATTACCTACAGGGGGCTGTGTGGCACTACCTACAGGGGGCTGTGTGGCACTACCTACAGGGGGGCTGTGTGGCACTACCTACAGGGGGGCTGTGTGGCACTACCTACAGAGGGCTGTGTGGCATTACCTACAGGGATCTGCGTGGCATCACCTACAGGGGGGCTGTGTGGCACTACCTACAGGGGGGCTGTGTGGCACTACCTACAGGGGGCTATGTGGCACTACCTACAGGGGGCTGTGTGGCACTACCTACAGGGGGGATGTGTGACATTATCTACAGGGGGGCTGTGTGGCATTACCTACAGGGGGCTGTGTGGCATTACCTACAAGGAGCTGTGTGGCATTACCTACAGGGGGCTGTGTGGCATTACCTACAAGGGGCTGTGTGGCATCTACAGGGGGCTGTGTGGCATTCCCTACAGGGATCTGCGTGGCATCACCTACAGGGGGGCTGTGTGGCACTACCTACAGGGGGCTGTGTGGCACTACCTACAGGGGGCTGTGTGGCACTACCTACAGGGGGGCTGTGTGGCATTACCTACAGGGGGCTGTGTGGCACTAAATACAGGGGGGATGTGTGACATTATCTACAGGGGGGCTGTGTGGCATTACCTACAGGGGGCTGTGTAGCACTACCTACAGGGGGCTGTGTGGCACCTCCTACAGGGGGCTGTGTGGCACCTCCTACAGGGGGCTGTGTGGCACCTCCTACAGGGGGGATGTGCGGCACTACCTACAAGGGGGATGTGCGGCACTACCTACAGGGGGGATGTGCGGCACTACCTACAGGGGGGATGTGCGGCACTACCTACAGGGGGGATGTGCGGCACTACCTACAGGGGGGATGTGCGGCACTACCTACAGGGGGGATGTGCGGCACTACCTACAGGGGGGATGTGCGGACCTACCTACAGGGGGGATGTGCGGACCTACCTACAGGGGGGATGTGCGGCACTACCTACAGGGGGGATGTGCGGCACTACCTACAGGGAGCTGTGTGGCACTACCAACAGGGGGCTGTGTGGCACTACCTACAGGGGGCTGTGTGGCACTACCTACAGGGGGCTGTGTGGCAATACCTACAGGGGGGCTGTGTGGCATTACCTACAGGTGGCTGTGTGGCACTACCTACAGGGGGGGCTGTGTGGCACTACCTACATTGGGCTGTGTGGCATCTACAGGGGGCAGTGTGGCATTACCTACAGGGATCTGTGTGGAATTACCTACAGGGGGGCTGTGTGGCACTACCTACAGGGGGGATGTGCGGCACTACCTACAGGGGGGATGTGCGTCACTACCTACAGGGGGGATGTGCGGCACTACCTACAGGGGGCTGTGAGGCATTACCTACAGAGCGCTGTGTGGCATTACCTACAGAGGGCTGTGTGGCATTACCTACAGGGGGCTGTGTGGCATTACCTACAGGGGGCTGTGTGGCATTACCTACAGGGGGCTGTGTGACACTACCTACAGGGAACTGTGTGGAACTACCTACAGGGGGGCTGTGCGGCACTACCTACAGGGGCGATGTGCGGCACTACCTACAGGGGGGATGTGCGGCACTACCTACAGGGGGGGATGTGCGGCACTACCTACAGGAGGTATGTGCGGCACTACCTACAGGGGGGCTGTGCGGCATTACCTACAGGGGGGCTGTGTGGTATTACCTACAGGGGGGCTGTGTGGCACTACCAACAGGGGGCTGTGTGGCACTACCTACAGGGGGCTGTGTGGCACTACCTACAGGGGGCTGTGTGGCACTACCTACAGGGGGCTGTGTGGCACTACCTACAGGGGGCTGTGTGGCACTACCTACAGGGGGGCTGTGTGGCACTACCTACAGGGGGCTGTGTGGCACTAAATACAGGGGGGATGTGTGACATTATCTACAGGGGGGCTGTGTGGCATTACCTACAGGGGGCTGTGTAGCACTACCTACAGGGGGCTGTGTAGCACTACCTACAGGGGGCTGTGTGGTATTACCTACAGGGGGCTGGGTGGCACTACCTACAGGGGGGCTGTGTGGCATTACCTACAGGGGGGCTGTGTGGCACAACCTACAGGGGGGCTGTGTGGCATTACCTACAGGGGGCTGTGTGGCACTACCTACAGGGGGATGTGTGGCACTACCTACAGGGGGCTGTGTGGCACTACCTACAGGGGGCTGTGTGGCACTACCTACAGGGGGCTGTGTGGCACTACCTACAGGGGGCTGTGTGGCACTACCTACAGGGGGCTGTGTAGCACTACCTACAGGGGGCTGTGTGGCATTACCTACAGGGGGGCTGTGTGGCATTACAGGGGGCTGTGTGGCACTACCTACCGGGGGCTGTGTGGCACTACCTACAGAGGGCTGTGTGGCACTACCTACAGGGGGGCTGTGTGGCATTACAGGGGGCTGTCTGACACTACCTACAGGGGGCTGTGTGGCATTACCTACAGGGGGCTGTGTGGCACTACCTACAGGGGGCTGTGTGGCACTACCTACAGGGGGGCTGTGTGGCACTACCTACAGGGGGGCTGTGTGGCACTACCTACAGAGGGCTGTGTGGCATTACCTACAGGGGGGCTGTGTGGCATTACCTACAGGGGGCTGTGTGGCATTACCTACAGGGGGCTGTGTGGCATTACCTACAAGGAGCTGTGTGGCATTACCTACAGGGGGCTGTGTGGCATTACCTACAAGGGGCTGTGTGGCATCTACAGGGGGCTGTGTGGCATTCCCTACAGGGATCTGCGTGGCATCACCTACAGGGGGGCTGTGTGGCACTACCTACAGGGGGCTGTGTGGCACTACCTACAGGGGGCTGTGTGGCACTACCTACAGGGGGGCTGTGTGGCACTACCTACAGGGGGGCTGTGTGGCATTACCTACAGGGGGCTGTGTGGCACTAAATACAGGGGGGATGTGTGACATTATCTACAGGGGGGCTGTGTGGCATTACCTACAGGGGGCTGTGTGGCACTAACTACAGGGGGGCTGTGTGGCATTACCTACATGGGGGCTGTGTGGCACTACCTACAGGGGGGCTGTGTGGCATTACCTACAGGGGGGCTGTGTGGCACTACCTACAGGGGGATGTGTGGCACTACCTACAGGGGGCTGTGTGGCACTACCTACAGGGGGATGTGTGGCACTACCTACAGGGGGCTGTGTGGCATTACCTACAGGGGGGCTGTGTGGCATTACAGGGGGCTGTGTGGCACTACCTACAGGGGGCTGTGTGGCACTACCTACAGGGGGCTGTGTGGTACTACCTACAGGGGGCTGTGTGGCACTACCTACAGAGGGCTGTGTGGCACTACCTACAGGGGGGCTGTGTGGCATTACAGGGGGCTGTGTGACACTACCTACAGGGGGCTGTGTGGCATTACCTACAGGGGGCTGTGTTGCACTACCTACAGGGGGGCTGTGTGGCACTACCTACAGGGGGGCTGTGTGGCATTACCTACAGAGGGCTGTGTGGCATTACCTACAGGGGGGCTGTGTGGCATTACCTACAGGGGTCTGTGTGGCATTACCTACAGAGGGCTGTGTGGCACTACCTACAGGGGGGCTGTGTGGCATTACAGGGGGCTGTGTGACACTACCTACAGGGGGCTGTGTGGCACTACCTACAGGGGGGCTGTGTGGCACTACCTACAGAGGGCTGTGTGGCACTACCTACAGAGGGCTGTGTGGCATTACCTACAAGGAGCTGTGTGGCATTACCTACAGGGGGGCTGTGTGGCATTACCTACAGGGGGCTGTGTGGCACTACCTACAGAGGGCTGTGTGGCATTACCTACAGGGGGCTGTGTGGCACTACCTACAGGGGGCTGTGTGGCATTACCTACAGGGGGCTGTGTGGCACTACCTACAGGGGGCTGTGTGGCATTACCTACAGGGGGCTGTGTGGCATTACCTACAGGGGGCTGTGTGGCATTACCTACAGGGGGGCTGTGTGGCACTACCAACAGGGGGGCTGTGTGGCATTACCTACAGGGGGGCTGTGTGGCATTACAGGGGGCTGTGTGGCATTACCGACAGGGGGCTGTGTGGCATTACAGGGGGCTGTGTGGCACTTCCTACAAGGGGGTTGTGTGGCAAAAAATGTACAAATGAAATTCATCCGATTTTAAAACGGACGCTAAAAAAGGGAAACACGGCCCGGAACGGAAGCAAAACGCCTGAGAAAAACGGATCAAAACTGACGTTTTTATCGGCCGACACTCGGACGCTGTGGTGTGAATGAGGCCTTATAGATCTGAGAAGACAGGGAGGGAAAAACTAAAACAGAACCTGGCCTGGTCATTAAGGGGTTAACCTGCGGTGCGGATTATAAACACGCAGGATATCGGATTTATACCGCGGATTCGCTGCGCATTTGTTGCAGAATTTCCCCATTAAGTTCAATGGGAAAGTCAAGTTCCGCAACAAACGCCATTGTTCCCAGAATCCTCTGCGGCTCCGCCGCGTGTTCACAGCAACGCTGCAGGTTACACAGATATAAAGAAGAAGGCGTCATGTGACCCCTGCAGCCAATCACAGGCTGGAGAGGTCACATGTCATTATAGGGGTCACCTGGACACAGCCGGAAGAGCAGGGCGTGTTGCTATGGTAACGCTGGGAGAGGTGAGGATCGGCCTTGTTGTATTTCTGTAGTAGATATTCGGGAGGATTATACGTCCACCATTTGGGGTGAATATTCGGGGTGATTTCCTTGCGTGTTGTGGGTCGTATTCGCTACGTGTGAACATTCCCTTAAACCGCACGGTGAACGACATTAACAAGAAACGTATAAAAGTCAGTGAATAAGTTGTATGTAGCGAATATTATGTCATTACAAACTACGACTCGTCCCACAAACCATCCGACCACTACAAAGACCAGAAATAACCACTTACCCCAAAGAGGCCGGCACTGGAGGGGTTACATCCCGGCTAGGAGTCCAGTGGGCGGGGTCACTCAATGATTGACAGCTCTCTGCATACACACTCATACAGGGATGGCTGATAACAGAGAGAACACCCGACCAGCGCTGCTCTCTAACTCATACACGGAAATAGGTGAAGGACCTGTGATGACGTCACTACCATGTGACCGGGGCAGGAGAGGCGGAGCTTATCCGCGGAGAGAGGCTGTGGGTGAAGGACATGTGAAAATATCAGGACCACGTGACCGATGCATGAGGGCGGAACTTAGAAATGGGACGAATGGACGATGGATGAGAAACCTATGATGACCACTCTGCTGTGTGGAGCACTGATAACGATCACTTGACATGAGGGGCGGGGCTCCTGCGATGTGTAAAGCGATGATGATCACGTGACATGGGTGGTTTCTCTCTGTGAGGGGACGGGACTATGCCTCCTCTCCACATATAAGCCCCGCCCATTTAGACCTGGCCTTGTTTTGGGGACGTCATCACAGGTCCTTGCCGTTTGTGAGGTGGAGCAGCGCTGGTCGGTTGTACATGACTTCCTTTCACCGCTGTTGTTTCGTGTTCCCGCTGTTATCAGTCAGGAGATTTCCCATGATGCAGTAGTAAGGTAAGGTTATATGAGGTCATTTCTGTGCGATTTTGGTGCGTTTTTTTGGCACAGTGTTGTAGGAGGGGTGTAATAGAGGGTGTAATTTGTTGGGAAGCCACAGAGGAGGGTGGTGGAGTAGTCTAGACGGTGGATGATGAGGGCATATGTACTGGCATTTATGTCTGCTCGAGGGTGAGGAAGAAACGACTTCTAGAGGGTTTATGAGGTGTAGGCAGCAAGAAGTTGGAGGTGCTTGGCTGTGCTGTCTGACATTAAGGCTATGTTAACACTCTTTTTTGACAAGTTTTTTTACGTGGAAACCGCACCGCAGAACTCTTCAAAAACTGGCCGAAAATGCCTCCCGTTGATTTCAATGGGAGACGGAGGCGTCTTTTTCCAGCGAGCAGTAAAACCGTCTCGCGGGAGAAAGAAGGGACATTACCTATCTTCTGGTGTTTTTGCCTCTGATCTCCCATTGACATCAATGGGAGGCAGACAAAACGTATTTCGCTGAGTACTACTACGCTCAATGGCCGCGGGCGAAAATTGCAGAGAAAATCGGCGTGCAGGCAGAGGAAAATCTGCCTCAAACTTCAAAACAGAATTTTGAGGCAGAATTTCCGCCTGCAAAAAAACTCCCTGTGAACCCGGCCTAAAGGTTACCCCAATACAGCGACCTGTGAGACGGGGAAAGTGAGCCTTTACCTGTGATTGATGGTTCTGGTGAGGGGGGGGGGGTTAGTGAAATGGGGTAAAGATGATTCAGTTTTCTCCAGGTTGATCTTTAGGAAGCGGGAGGTGAAGGTGGAGATAACTGTTAGGGTATGTTAACACGCAGAGGTTTCAGATTAATTTGGGCGTTTTATGCCTCAAATTACGCCTGAAAAAACGCCCCTAATGCGCCTAAAAACATCTGCCCATTGCTTTCAATGGGAATTACGATGTTCTGTTCCCACAAGCCTTTATTTTACGCGTCGCTGTCAAAAAATGGCGCGTAACATGATGGCTCGTCAAAAGAAGTGCAGGACACTTCTTGGGACGTTTTTAAGGGCGTTTTTCATTGACTCCATTGAAAAACGGTCGTAAATAAACGCAGTGAAAATCGCGAGTGGCTTAAAGAGGCTCTGTCACCAGATTTTGCAACCCCTATCTGCTATTGCAGCAGATCGGCGCTGCAATGTAGATTACAGTAACGCTTTTATTTTTAAAAAACGAGCATTTTTGGCCAACTTATGACCATTTTTGTAGTTATGCAAATGAGGCTTGCAAAAGTCCAAGTGGGCGTGTTTAAAGTAAAAGTCCAAGTGGGTGTGTTTAAAAGTAAAAGTCCAACTGGGCGTGTATTATGTGCGTACATCGGGGCGTGTTTACTACTTTTACTAGCTGGGCGCTCTGATGAGAAGTATCATCCACTTCTCTTCAGAACGCCCAGCTTCTGGCAGATCACGCTGTGACGTCACTCACAGGTCCTGCATCGTGTCGGACGAGCGAGGACACATCGGCACCAGAGGCTACAGATGATTCTGCAGCAGCATCGGCGTTTGCAGATAAATCGATGTAGCTACTTACCTGCAAACGCTGATGCTGCTGCAGAATCAACTGTA